>NC_073412.1:1287500-1367500 GCF_028641065.1 Leucoraja erinaceus | reverse complement strand
AGTGAGGGAGCGCCCCACTGAGGGCGGGGCTTAGTGAGGGAGCGCCCCACTGAGGGAGGGGCTTAGTGAGGGAGCGCCCCACTAGGGGAGGGGCTTAATGAGGGAGCGCCCCACTGTGGACGGGGCTTAGTGAGGGAGCGCCCCACTGAGGGAGGGGCTTAGTGAGGGAGCGCCCCACTAGGGGAGGGGTAAATGTTCACACACAGTGTGGGTTCATGGTACCTGAGGCAGGTATTATAACAGCATTTAAAAACATTTGGACAGGAGAGTTTTGAGTGGCGGTGCAGGCTCGAAGGGCCGAATGGCCTACTCCTGCACCTAATTTCTATGTTTCTAGGAGAGGTTACAGTGATGTGGGCCAGGTGAAGCAAGTGTCGATGTGGTTCCGGTCATAGAAACATACACAATAGGTGCAGGAGTAGAGGCCATTCGGCCCTTCGAGCCTGCACCATTCGCCATTCAATATGATCATGGCTGATCATCCAACTCAGTATCCCATCCCTGCCTTCTCTCCATACCCCCTGATCCCTTTAGCCACAAGGGCCACATCTAACTCCCTCTTAAATATAGCCAATGAACTGTGTGGCCTCAACTACCTTCTGTGGCAGAGAATTCCACAGATTCACCACTCTCTGTGTAAAAAATGTTTTTCTCATCTCGGTCCTAAAAGATTCCCCCTTATCCTTAAACTGTGTGACCCCTTGTTCTGGACTTCCCCAACATCGGGAATAATCTTCCTGCATCTAGCCTGTCCAACCCCTTAAGAATTTTGTAAGTTTCTATAAGATCCCCCCCTCAATCTTCTAAATTCTAGCGAGAACAAGCCGAATCTTTCCAGTTTTTCTTCATATGAAAGTCCTGCCATCCCAGGAATCAGTCTGGCGATCTTGGTCAACATGGGCAAGTTGCTCTACTCAACAGCCAAAAATCTGTAGCCTTCCTGTGATGTGGTATTTTGTTAGTTCACATGCTTGATCAATGGTGTTTTATCATTAATGTTTTATTATTAATGTTTAGTGTTTTCTGAGTCATTCGTAACTGCCACTATATGTCATGTTGTTGCTTGTGGGCGGAGCACCAAGGCAAATTCCTGGTATGTGAATACTTGGCCAATAAACTTACTTACTTACTAAACCAATCAACTCGACTGAGAACTTCACTCATACCCTCAAAGTTGGCCTGGCCTAAATTTAGCATTTTAACATGAGGGCCCTCTCTGTCCCTATCAATAACCTAAACAAACAGTTAGTTTTTTTCGAGCCAAGTTTAATGGCTGTGGGGAAGCAGCTATTCCTGAACTTGGTCGTTGCAGTTTTCAGGCTCCTGTACCTTCTACCTGAAGTTAGAGGTGAGATGAGTGTGTGGCCAGGATGGTGTGGGTCCTTGATGCTGCTGCTGCTGCAGTATCTTCAGTTCCTTCCTGCACATGTTTGGACGGTGGTGTCTCCGAGCCCGGCCGGGTTCGGCTCGACGCTGAAACCGGTAACACGGGACTGTCCTGAGCGATCTCTCCCGCGCTGGGCGTGTGAGAAAGATCTGCAGGTGCTGGATAAAATCGATGGTGGACACGAAATACTGGAGAAACTCAGCGGGTGAGGCAGCATCTATGGAGAGAAGGGTCTCGACCCGAAAAATCTCCACAGATGCTGCCTCAGCCGCTGAGTTTCTCCAGCATTGTGTGTCTCTCTCCCACACTGGGGGTGGTTTGTGGAGCGACATGTCGGTGGCTCCCACTCCCCCGGAGACTGGTCCGGGTGTGGGGCCGAGAAGTTCACCCCCTGGTCTACCCGCGCTTGGCCCGCACCACGTCAACCCCCCCGGCCCGGGACACCGAATCCGGCCGAGGTTGTAGCTCTTTCCAGCGGCTCTTGGAAGAGCCTTTGTCGGGCCGGGGGTGAGGGAGGGGTGGAGACGGCGGGACTTTGACCACCACGTTGGTCCCTTTGGGGTGGTCGACAGCGGGAAGCCCTTGACCACGTTGGACGGACATGGGTCAGTGGCCAGAGCCCGGCCGGGCGAAGCTCGCACTGGTCCGGGCGGGTGATCGGTCTTCACTACCCAGGACTGCTGTGGTCAGCGGCTTGGTCCACCCCCGGCCCGGAGACTGCCCGAGGTTGTAGCTCTTGGAAGAGCCTTTGACCGCTTGTGGTCGCCTTGAACGGACAAGGGTGGGTGTCCTCAGATCCCGCCGGGTGAAGCTCGCTGCCTCATGGTGTGGTCAGTCCGTTCCCGCCTGGACAGTAGCGGGAACTCTCCCTCGGTCCACCCGCGCTTGGTCCGCACCAACTGACCCACGGAGACCGCCCGAGGTTGTAGCTCTTTATGGTGGCTCTTAGAAGAGCCTTGATTGGGGTGAGGATGGGGGGGCAGAATGTGAGGGAGGGTGACCCGCGGGTATAGCAGACCGCTCAATGGCCCTGGATGACCACCACCGCCCGCCCGCTCCGTCCACTGCCCGCTCCGGCCACCGCCCGCTCCGTCCACTCTCCGCTCCGTCCACCGCCCGCTCCGGCCACTCTCCGCTCCGGCCACTCTCCGCTCCGGCCACCGCCCGCTCCGGCCACTCTCCGCTCCGTCCACCGCCCGCTCCGGCCACTGCCCGCTCCGTCCACTCTCCGCTCCGGCCACTCTCCGCTCCGTCCACCGCCCGCTCCGGCCACCGCCCGCTCCGGCCACCGCCCGCTCCGGCCACTCTCCACTCGCTCCGTCCACCGTCCGTTCTCTTCTCATCCGTCCAATGCCCGCCGCCTCTTTATATACCCCTGCAACGCCCGCCCCCGATTGGCCGAGAGTGGTGGCTGTCCGAGAGCCCGCCAAGGCCGGAGCCCCCCCCCCCCCCCCCCCCCGTGAGACAACATCTTCACCGAAAACATTTGCCTTGCTCTAACCGTTATTCCCTTATAGAAACATAGACAATAGGTGCAGGAGTAGAGGCCATTCGGCCCTTCGAGCCTGCACCATTCGCCATTCAATATGATCATGGCTGATCATCCAACTCAGTATCCCATACCTGCCTTCTCTCCATACCCCCTGATCCCTTTAGCCACAAGGGCCACATCTAACTCCCTCTTAAATATAGCCAATGAACTGTGTGGCCTCAACTACCTTCTGTGGCAGAGAATTCCACAGATTCAACACTGTCTGTGTAAAAAATGATTTTCTCATCTCAGTCCTATTTCCCCCTTATCCTTAACTGTGACCCCTAGTTCTGGACTTCCCCAACATCGGGAATATCATGTATCTATACATTAAAAAGATCGATTGTAATCATGTATTGTCTTTCAGTTGACTGGTTAGCACACAATAAAAGCTTTTCACTGGACCTCGATACATGTAACGATAAATTAAACTGACCCAATCTGAAAATTACCCTTTTATTCCTGCTCAGCTGCACCCACCTATTATTTGCCAGGCTTTGGCCCGTCCATCTCTCTTCCAGCTTCCACCCCCTCTACTCCCATCAGTCTGAAGAAGGGTCATCTCCATCACCATCATCATCTCCACTACCATCATCTCCATCACCATCACCATCACTGCTTACCTGCACTCCGGCCACCTGTGGATTGCAACCAATGACTGCGCAGATCCTCGACTCTCCTCCAGCCGTCAACTCACCTGGATTCATGTCCAATTCCAGATTGAGTGTCTGATGAAGGATCTGGACCCGAAACGTCACCAACCCATGTCCTCCAGAGATGCTGCCTGACCCGCTGAATTACTCCAGCACTCTGTGTCCATTGGTCCATTCACCAGCGTCTGTTGTTCCTTGTTCCCACTACTTATAGAATGATACTCCTCTACTTGGTTACAGTGGACAATCGGCAACAACAGACATCTCCTTCTCCTCTATGGTCCATTATAAGAATGGACATTCCCATGGCAAGGCCAGTAGCATAATCAAGGACGAGTAATACCCTGGCCACTCTCTCTTCTCCCATCGGCAAAAAGGTACAGAAGTGTGAAAACGCACACCTCCAGATTCGGGGAGTTTATTCCCAGCTGCTATCAGGCAACTGAACCATCCTACCACAACCAGAGAGCAGTGCTGAACTACTATCTACCTCTTTGATCACCCTCAAACTATATTTAATTGGACTTTACTGGTTTTAACTCGCACTAAACATGATTCCCTTATCATGTGTCTATATATTGTGAAAGGCTCGATTGTAATCATGTATAGTCTTTCTGCTGACTGGTTAGCACATAACAAAAGATTGTTAAGGGCTTGGATACGCTAGAGGCAGGAAACATGTTCCTGATGTGGGGGGGGGGGGGGGGGGGGCAGAACCAGGGGCCACAGTTTAAGAATAAGGGGTAAGCCATTTAAAACGGAGACGAGGAAACACTTTTTCTCACAGAGAGTGGAGAGTCCGTGGAATTCTCTGCCTCAGAGGGCGGTGGAGGCAGGTTCTCTAGATGCTTTCAAGAGAGATATAGATAGAGCTCTTAAAGATAGCGGAGTCACGGGATATGGGGAGAAGGCAGGAACGGGGTACTGATTGGGGATGATCAGCCATGATCACATTGAATGCGGTGCTGGCCCGAAGGGCCTACTCCTGCACCTATTGTCTATAAAAGCTTTTCACTGTACCTCGGTACATGTGACATACTAAACCAAACTGTTAATCATTTGTAGCATTACATACCACACGCAAAAAGAACAAATATGAACTAATTTCTTTGATTTAATGTATTTTATTTGAAAGACAGAATGCAAAATGACACTTTACTAAAGATAACACCAGCGCAGTCTTATCCTATTTAAATATTACTGTACACCACAATAACTGAACTCATAAGGTTAGCACAGGAACAGATATTTAATCGTAAATATTAATAAAATTAGCAGTACTTTAAAAAATAAATGGATCAGGTGGTAATACACAATGGGGAACTGGGACTTAATAGTTCAAGAGGTCAGAATAAATTAAAAGAATTACAAAAAAAATGAACATTGATAAAATTCAATGATAAGAGGGGACAATTGAAGAAATCTTGACAACCCAGCTTGTCTGAATGACTGAAGGGATGGTCATAATAGGTGGCAAAGTGCACGTCCTGCCCCTGTCACCATACTCATTCCCAGGTTGACATGAAACTCAGTGGGACAGGCAACATCTCTGGAGAGAAGGAATGGGTGACGTTTCGGGTCTGAAGAAGGGTCTCGACCCGAAACATCACCCATTCCTTCTCTCCAGAGATGCTGCCTGTCCCACTGAGTTTTACCCCAGCCTTTTTGTGTCCATCTTCGGATAAAACCAGCATCTGAAGTTCCTTCCTATGCATGTCTCCTGCCAGGCTCACTGATGGGACCAAGACTGCCCAAAAGGTCCATACTACTGGTCTACAAACCCAGATCATTCTGACTGTTCTAAACTCCAGATTGATGACTTAGCCACCTCAGAAAACATGTCAAAGAGTCATAGGGTCACACAGCATGGAAACAGGCCTTTCGGCCATGCTCATCCATGCGGGTCAAGATGTCCACCTGAACTAGTCCCATTTGCCTGTGACCCTCTATTCCTGGAACTAAATTGGTGAACCTTGGCTGCTCTTGGCTGTCATGGATTCCACCTCCTTGGGTGTCAGGTGGACCTGACCTGTGCACAATGGCCCAGGTGTGGCCTCAACAGGGGCCCCGTTGTTTTAATAGAGTCCAGGCAATATTAACTCTTGCAGGCAGACTGGCGGATAGAATATGTCCTGAGCTAACTCTGAATTGTGAAAGGCCTGGGTAGAGTGAATGTGGGGAAGATGTTTCCACTATTGGGGGAGTCGAGGACTGGAGGCCACAGCATCAGAATAAAAGGGCGTACCTTTAGAAAGGAGATGAGAATGAATTTCTTTAGCCAGAGGGTGGCGAATGTGTGGAATTCATTGCCACAGATGGCTGTGGAGCTCAAGTCATTGGGTATTTTTAAGGTGGAGATTGACAGATTCTTGATTAGTGCGGGTGTCAGGGGTTATGGGGAGAAGGCAGGAGAATGGGGTTAGGAGGGAGAGATAGATCAGCCATGATTGAATGGCGGAGTAGACTTGATGGGCCAAATGGCCTAATTCTACTCCTATAACTTATGAAGCACTCTCAGTCTGAAGGGTCTCAACCCTAAACGTCACCTATTCCTTCTCTCCAGAGACGCTGCCTGAGCCGCTGAGTTGCTGTGGTTTTTTGTGTCTATCTTATGAAGGTGTAACATGGACGGTGACTGAAGGGGCAGTGTGTTTGGACTTCCCATCGGAGCAAGGCAGAGTGGGACTGGACAAGGACAAGGTCCCCACATCCCTGCCACACCGGGTGAGGATAAGCCTGGCCAAGTTGCTGGAGTTCGTGGCAAGGACACTGCGGGAGAATCCGATCCTCAAAGGGATCGAGGACGGACAGGCGGAAATTCCCCAATCCGTGTAGTTTGGGATGAAAACTTTCCAACAAACATCGTGTAAGAAAACGTTTGATAAAACGCATGCAGGACGCAATAACCCGTGATCGCAGTGAATGGCGGTGCTGGCTCGAAGGGCCGAATGGCCTACTCCTGCACCTATTGTCTATTGACCTGGCTGGTATTAATCCTTTACTAGAAGCTACAGATGCAACTCTCAGCACATAGAAACATAGAAAATTAGGTGCAGGAGGAGGCCATTCGGCCCTTCGAGCCTGCACCATGCACCATTCAATATGATCATGGCTGATCATCCAACTCAGTATCCTGTACCTGCCTTCTCTCCATACCCCCTGATCCCTTTAGCCACAAGGGACACATCTAACTCCGTCTTAAATATAGCGAACACTTTGGAGGAGGAGAGAGTGGCTTGGTTATGGTTAATGTAAGTGTTAGAGGAAAATTAAATATAATTTGTTAGAAGAAATTGAAGTTTGTTGTTCTGTTGATGGAGGCCACAGTATAGTTTGGTCAAAGTCCCTGTGATTTTACGAACAAAGGCACCTGCTTCAGACCGCAGCTTGTGTGTGTGAGTGTGTGTGTGCGTGTGTGTGCATGTGCACGCTCTGTGTGTGGGTCTGTGTGTGTGTATGGGGTGCGTGTGTGTGGGGTATGCGTGTGTATGGGGTGTGCGTGTGCTTGTGGGTGGGCGCCATGTAAGTGCTGAGGGCGCTATCTGAGTGGACAGTGACTGCCCCAGCGATGGACACTGGTGTTTCTGAGGATACGGCCTTGCCAAACATTTGTCCGGGTGTGAAAGGTGAACAACCCAACCCACCAACGTAAAAGGGTCCCGACCCCAAACGTCCCCTACCCATATTCCCCAGAGATGCGAGAGAGACACAAAAAGCTGGAGAAACTCAACCGGTCAGACAGCTTCTCTGGAGAAAAGGAATCGGGTGGACATCCTTCTTCAGAATCGTCACCCATTCATTCTCTCCAGCTGCCCGACCCCCTGCTGTGTTACTCCAGCACTCTGTGTGCGTCTAACTTCTCAAAGTAATCGGTGGCGTCAGACAAGTGCCAGGATAAAATACACCTCGAAGCAAGATCATCATCAGCTTATCTTACAGAAAGTAAATAACAGGTACTAGAGGCAGCGAGTTCAGTGCCTGGCTGTTATAAAGACATCGCCTGCCTGCTCCAATTTGGGTGAAGGTTTTACTCTGGACAAAACGCATAGAATTAGACAAGAGTCCACACTTATTTAAAAAAATAGTTATTGAGAACTCCAGATGACGAGGTGTGATCAGCAGTGAGCTGCATACACTCGACAATATATTGACACATCTCAAACACAAGGACATTCAAGATCTGTGAGAAAGCCCAAACATTTAGATAAACTTTTGAATCAAACTTTTGGCTGCTGCCCATCGTACAAACTTCTGCCTTCCCTCTCAACAAACAGGAAGCAGCTGTTAAGGCATCCAGAATCTATTAACCTGTACAATATAGTCATTTAAAAATATACTTTTTCACCATCTCGATATCAGTAACGTTGATAGTTTATTTAAATTCCTCCCTATACAATCGAGGAATTGCTTTGCTAATAAAGAGTTATAAATTTTATACATATTGTAACGGGGAGTGAGCAAGATGCCACTGGTCAGTGGAGATCAAAACACTCCCCCCACCCCCCCTCCCCCCCCCCCGTAATATCATTTAAAATCCTTCCATTTCATAATTAAAAATAATGGCTGGAGCTTGTTACTGCGGTAATCCGTGTGTATTTCAGTGGGAGACAAAACTGCAATGTCCTCAGGGGGTTGTTAGAGAACCAGTGACCACTGGCTGACCACTGGCCCCTGGATCACCACAACCACTGGCTGCGTGACCACTGCACCACAACCACTGGCCGTGACCACTGGCACCATACCGACCCTCTGACTGGCTGGCCATTGACCTCAATATAAACATGGCAGGTCACTGATCCCAGTGTCTGTTCTCCCCAGACCCAATGCCCGTTGATCTCTCAGACACAGTGGCCAGTGGCGTGTCTCGGACCCAGTGACTGCCCTTGGACCCAGTGTCCAGTCTCAGACCCAGTGTCTAGTGGCTTCCCAGTGATTAATGAAAGGTCAGCGGGTCTGTGTAGGTCCGGCGGATGTCTGATGGTCAGGGAAGGGCGTGTTGTGGGTCTGTCGATGCCAGCGGTCCCTGCGTGCCGTGGGAGACTGTGGGCCAACATTGAACAGGATCAGGAGGGGTTAAACCATCCTCCTAGTCTACCCCCGGACACTGCCTGCTTTCTCTGCTCCCGCTGGTTCTGTGGCACTCACTCCCGCCCCAGCCGAGCCCGGTAGAATGAGGGCATGCGGTGGGCAGTGTGTGGGACTGGCCCAGCTTTAACTCCCACCAGCGGGCTGGGACTATGTAGAGCTACCCCAATCATTTACAGAACTAGGATTTCCTGTCTTTAACGTACTGGCCTTTCCTGTGTCAACAGACAGCATACACGGAAAATCATATCGGCCGTAACCCAGCTAAACCGATGTATAAATGCACATAGTTAAAAACCAAAACGGATAGTGCTTTAATGAATAAAAAAATAAGTCGAGCTTCAACGGTGCCTTGCTGTAAATGTTATTCTTCACTCATCAAGTGTCCAGAAACATTCTCACCCTGTCGCGCGAGGCACCGGGCACATTGGTTACATGCGGTCAGTCCTGAATGTGTCTTCGATGGAGGGGTCAGTCAGCACCAGGTCCGGGTCACTCAGCATGCTCAGGCCGTCCAGGCTCAGCGGCTCCATCTTCAGATCATCGTCCAGTTGGAACTGGGTGTCCGTGTCGAAGGTTGTGTCCGTGACTCCAGCCAGCGCGCTGCTGATGTCCTTGGACAGGCTGGGGGGCGAGTCACCTGGGGAGGAACGGGCGCAGAATGAGGTGACCATCGCTAATTCACACCTCTACCCTCATCCTGTCCTGTCCTGATGGTCCCTTACCTCCCTGAAGAGTTTACCTGGGCCTAGTTTTCGATTAGCTTATCTTAGATTAGCCTTAGCCTACCTTTAGCCTAGCGTAGGGATAGGCATTCACCACCTTCTGTGTATAAAAAAAAACTTGCCCCACAGACCTCCTTTACACTTTACCCCTCTGCTGCTTTGACATTTAAGGAGAAGGAGGTACCTACAAGGAGACAGATAAAGGATTGAGAGTTTGGCAAATGTTACCAGCAGCCCCCTCACCATGAATCACCCACCCAGTACTGTCAGTACACCGGGTCTGAGACTGGGACAATAAGAAGACCCGGGTCTCTGGTGCTGTGAGGCAGCAGCTCTACCTGCTGCGCTGCCCCGACCCCAAGTTCTTAAGGACACCCGGTCGGTCATTCTCGGATCACCCCTGACCTCAGTCGGGGTGAAAGGGCATGTCCTTGGCATATTTGTGCTTCCTGAGCATCTTCCCACCAAGACTTCACCTCCCCACAGTCAGCGTGAGCCTCCCCTCCCTCACCTGTCACACCTGGGGCTGCTCACCTGTCAGGATGATGTTGGGGATGTTGCCGGTGCAGGTGGAGTAGAACTGGTTGGGTTTCAGCTGTGGCAGTGGGTCCTGGAGGCTGCCGTAGCTCCCGCTCAGACCCAGCAAGGCCGCCTGCGAGAAGTGAAGGCTGGAGCCCAGGTTGTAGAAGTTGCTCCCGCTCATCGGCAGGGAGCTAGACGGCCGCTCCAACACGTTGAACTGGTTCAGCTTGGGGGGGGGGGAGAGGAACAGAACAACCTTGAGAAACAACACTACTGTGGAGGGCAAGAGACTGCAGGCACTGGAGTCGAGAAACAAAACGCCGAGTGTTGGAGTAACTCAGCTGGTCAGGCAGCGTCTGTGGAGGGAATGGGCAGGTGACGTTTTGGACTGATTGGGGTAGGCTTGGGACTTTCCCCAGAGCTGCAATGTCACCTGCCCATCTCCTGATTGATACTTTATTATCAAATGAGACACGTCACGGTGAAATTCTTTGTATTGTATACAATACTATACACAAATTATGCAACGAGTCTCCAGGTATAGGGTGCCGACAGAACGATGCTGCCTGACCCGCTGAGTTACTCCAGCACATGGTGTTCTACAGTGGAGGGGAGCGGGTGGGGTGTGAGTGACGGGCCTGTAGCCAGCAATGGAGATCAAGGAGCTCACATTGAATGGCGGTGCTAGCTCGAAGGGCCGAATGGTCCACTCCTGCACCTATTGTCTATTGTCACGGTTCTCAGGCTCCTGATTTTTCTCCCCGATGGTAGCAGTGCAAGGAGATGGTGGATGAGATGGATCTAATGCTTGGCTCAGTCTGAATATTGTGGGTCACACACAGTCTGAGTGTTGCGTTCATCCAATTACTGGTTAAATCCCGACTTGAAGCACCAACCACTGTTGACATTAGCAAATCTTGGAGATACACCCGTCTCATCTCACTCCAACCATCGGGAAGAAGATACAGAACTTCCAGGTTGGTGCCCAACCAAGGTGGTCTTGGACTCCATGCCACTGGATCCTGACCCAGATCCGTCAAGGACCGTGTGGTGGCCGTCTGTGCACCAGTCTCCCCGCGTTAAACAAAGTCACTCACTGGTGTCCTCTATATAGGGAATAGCACCCTGGAGACTCCTATGGTCAGCCACGAATGAGGGGGGGGGGCTAAGAACAAGTGGTTGTCTTTCTGCACACTGGTTAGCACGCAACAAAAGCTTTTCACTGTACCTCGGTACATATGACAATAAACTAAACTGAAACCAAAACTAAACTCAAGCAGAGGCCTGAAAACCGTGACCTCCAGGTTCAAGAACAGCTTCTTCCCAGCAACCAGTAAGATTTTAATTGTTCCCTTGTCGGTATTTACAATTAAAGAATTGACTCTTCATGAAGGGTTATCCCAGTCAGGCTCCATTTCCAGGGTCATAAGGTCATGTGATATAGACACGCAGAATTAGGCCATTCGGCCCATCTAGTCTATTACGCTGAGGGGGACAGGTGAGTGGGGGGGATGAGGGGGACAGGTGAGGGGTGAGGGGGACAGGTGAGGGGCGACAGGTGAGGGGTGACAGGTGAGGGGTGACAGGTGAGTGGGGGACAGGTGAGGGGGACAGGTGAGGGGGACAGGTGAGGGGTGAGGGGGGGGGGGTGAGGGGTGAGGGGTGAGGTGAGTGGGGGGGGATGATGGGGACAGGGGGTGAGGGGTGAGGGGTGACAGGGTGTGCGGGTGGGGGATGATGGGGACAGGTGAGGGGTGACAGGGTGAGGGGGGACAGATGAGTGGGGTGAGGGGTGGGCGGGTGATGGGGACAGGTGATGGGGGTGACAGGTGAGGGGTGACAGGTGTGTGGTGGGGGATGATGGGGACAGGTGAGCGGAGTGGGGGTTGGTGAGGGGTGATGGGGACAGGTGAGGGGTGACAGGTGAGGGATGACAGATGAAGGGTGAGACAGGTGGTGGGGACAGGTGAGGGGTGACAGGTTAGGGGTGACAGGTGAGGGGTGACAGGTGAGGGGTGACAGGTGAGGTGTGACAGGTGAGGTGGGACAGGTGAGTGGGGGACAGGTGAGGTGGGACAGGTGAGGGGTGACAGGTGAGGACCACTGCCCAGTCATTCTCTGCTATCCCTACACAACTGTGGTAGTCCACAGGCCTGCCGATGGCAAACTCCTTTACCTGCTGGCACAGAGGCTTGGACTGACTGGCCAGTAACTGCTGCTCAAAGTACGGGTCGTTGAAGAAATTATCCACGATGTCGTTCTGTCAAAGAGAACACACAGGGTGAGAGAGGACACACAAACGCCCGGAGTACATGGCCATAAGGTCTTGTGATAGAAGCAGAATTAGGTCATTCGGCCCATCAAGTCTAATCCACCATTCAATCATAGCTGATCTATCTCTCCCTCCTTTAAGTCGAGGCTTAAAACTCATCTCTACTCCCAAGCCTTTCTTGACATCCTCTGAGCGAGGGCTATATGTATGTAGTGACGTTTGTATTTAATCTATGAATCACTGTTGTTTGTTATACTATTCTTATACAAATGTAAAGCACTTTGGCCAACGAGAGTTGTTTTTTAAATGTGCTATATAAATAAAAGTGACTTGACTTGACTCCTAACCCCATCCCCATAACCTCTGACACCCGCACTAATCAAGAATCTATCTATCTCTGCCTTAAAAATATCCACTGACTTGGCCTCCACAGCCGTCTGTGGCAAAGAATTCCACAGATTCACCACCCTCTGACTAAAGAAATTTCTCCTCGTCTCTTTCCTAAAGGAACATCCTTTAATTCTGAGACTCTGACCGCTAGTCCTAGACTCTCCCACTAGTGGAAACATCCTCTCCACATCCACTCTATCCAAGCCTTTCACTATTCAGTACGTTTCAATGTGGATAGGGCTGGTTTACATGGATCGGGCAGGTTTGGAGGGATATGGACCAAATGCATGCATACACCAACTTAATTGCTCCTACTCCCTTCTGTCCTTTTATAGAGGACTTGATGGGCCGAAGGGCCTGTTTCCATGCTGTATCTCCAAAACATAAACATGAGATATAGAGTGATGGGTTGTATATATGACTAAGATACTGTATAGTATATGAGGGTTTTTTCTTTTCTTTTTTGTTATGGCTTTGTAAATATTTGATTTAATGTTCAAATGTAAATAATGTGGTGTACATATAGTGGCTGGTGTACATATGGTGTACATATAGCTGCTAAATGTGTATAAAATAATTACAAGCAGTTGAATAAGGGGTGGGAATGAATAAGCTTTGGCTTCTTCCTGCTCCTTTTCGGACACGTATGATTTAATTTATTGATTGATAATGTTTATGACACTATAAATATTCTTGTTTTGTTATTTTGTTTGCTGTTTCACACTTGCTTTTTATTCTTTTATTCTGTTCGAAATAAATAATACTAAATAAATAAATAAAGGGATAAATACAGATGTGTAGCATGTTTAAACATCTGGAGACTTACACAGGGGGAGGGCAGCTCGAGTGGCAGAGGCTGAGAGAGTGGATGGATAGTGGAGATTGGTGATTGGAGCAGTGCTTGCTGAGTCTGGTGCATCAAGTGCTGGGGCTGCTGGAGGTGCTGGTAGATCGGGTAAGGTGGCAGGTGTTCCATCGCCATGCTGCTGGTGTCCAAGGCCACTCCCTGCAAGACCAAAGACCAGGGTTAGACCGGGTGGATTCTCCCCCTTCCAGCCCACTGCCCAGAGAACACTCTCCCTCATCTTCTGCCCCATCCCCAACCAGCAGGGCAGCAACTGAGGAGACTGTAAGATCATAAGATATAGGAGCAAATTAGGCCATTCGGCCCATCGAGTCTGCTCCACCATTCGATCACAGCTGATCTATTTTTCCCACTCAATCCCATTCTCCCTGTAGCCATTGACGGAATGAAAGTGTGAGATTTTTCACTGTACCTCGATACATGTGACAATAAACTCAACTAAAACTCGGATTCATTAAGTCAGGGGACAATTTCCACTTTCTCCCAGGAAGGGTGGTGTAGAGACAGAGTTGCAGCTTTACAGGTACACGCCTCCATCAGGCAAAAGGTGCAGAAGTGTGAAAACGCACACCTCCAGATTCAGGGAAGGGCCTGTCCCACTTGGAGATTATTTCAGCGACTGCCGGCATCATTGACCGATGTATCAGGTAACCGCAAAAGTCGCGGCGTGACGACGGATCGACGCGCGGTAACGCCTCAACTGTCGCAACATTTTGTTTTGTTGCCGCTGGATTTTGAAATGTTCAAAATCTATCGGCCACCCTGATATGTCAGTCAATGACGCCGGCACTCGCCGAAAAATAGACAGTTTCTTCCCAGCTATTATCAGGCAAATGAACCATCCTAACACAACCAGAGACCAATCGTAAACTACTATCTACCTCAATGGTGACCCTCAGACTATCTGTAAATGGACTTTATCTTGCACTGAACATTATTCCCTTTATGTGTAAACTGTGGACGGCTTGACCGGACTTTGTTAACTTTATCTTGCACTAAACGTTATTCCCTTACCATGTATCTACGCACTATAAATGCATTGATGTACTGTCTTTCCGCTGACTGGTTAGCACACAACAAAGGCTCACTACACACGTGACAATAAACTGAGCTGCGATGCACAGCCGAGCCGACTGTGACGGGAGAGAAGACTCACCTGGGCGATTGAAGACAGCGTTGGCGACATGGTTGGAGAGAACTGTTTGCTCAGTGACCTGCGAGGCTCCATGCCCGGCGAGAGGGTCAGCGGACTGACCGGGGTCTGGCGACGGCGTGGCGAGCTGTTCAAGGCGGTGGGGATAGACGGGTTGCTGAGCGATGATCGCAGAGACGATTGCATCGGTGGGTTGCTGAGGGAGTGGTTGCTCAGTGGAGAGGGCACCATGGAGTTGGTGAGCGAGGCTTGTATGGATGGGTTACTCAGCGAGCTGTGCAAGGAGGACGACAGACCTGGGCAGCAACAAACAGACACACAACGGATTTAATCATCAGCTTAGTGCGACGGGGAAAGCAACATGCGCTCCACATGTTTAAGAAAGAACTGCAGATACTGGAAAAAAATCGAAGGTAGATAAAAAATGCTGGAGAAACTCAGTAGGTGAGGCTGCATCAATGGAGAGAAGGAACTGGCAACGTTTCGGGTCGAGACCCTTCTTCAGAACATGCACTCAACATGTTGCCTTCAACATTCACGCCTTCAACACTCACACATACACAATGGGAACTGCTGTTACTGGTTTACAAAAACCAACACAAAGAGCTGGAATAACTCAGTGGACGAACGAGGCAGCATCTTTGCTTATTCATTGTTCACACCGAAGATGCCGGGACAGGCAGCGTCTCTAGATGAACATGTCAACATTGAACAGAGATGCTGCCTGTCCCACTGAGTTACTCCAGCACTTTGTGTCTATCTTCGTTGTACACCAGCATCTGCAGTTCCTTCCTGCACATGCAATGTTCACTTGTTCAAAAGTCCACGTTTGATGTTGGCGTGTTCAATAATCACGTTGAATAATCACGTTCAAAATCACATGACCCAACGCTGAGAAACCGCATGGTTGGCAGACAAAGGGCAACACTGACCCACGGCGAGCCGCTGGTCAAAGCCCCGGTCAAGGAACTAGAATACCAGGAGGAGGTGGAGGGGCCACCAGTGGACACTAGTGTTCACCCACTCGTCTATAACAAGGTATCCCCGACACCATGGTTCACTGGAGCAGGGCCCATGAACCGGGAGCCACAGCTGGATGTTTCCTCTCACCTTGAGAGCTGCTGATGCCCAGATGTGTCATGGTGGCTGCCAGGTTGCTGGTGCTGCTGCCTCCGCTGATGTTGGGGTACGGGTTGTCCTCGGGATCCAACGGGGTGGGCAGTGGCGATGGGAAGTGTAGGTTGGTGAGGTCGGGCAGCGAGCCACCTGTGTTCAGCGAGCCCTGGAAATGGGACAAGCCGGCGTTCTGGTCCTGGGACGGGTAGATACTGGGACCGAGAAACAAAAACACAACCTTGAGTTCAACACCACATTGCCACGTCCACAAGTGTCCGAGATGTGAGTAGGAAGGAACTGCAGATGCTGGTTTAAACCCAAGATAGACACAAAATGCTGGAGTAACTCAGCGGGTCAGGCTGTATCTCTGGAGTGACTTTCAGTCTGAAGAAGGGTCTCGACCCGAAACGTCACCCATTCCTTCTCTCCAGAGATGCTGGACTACCGGGGTGAGACTGGTCCTTGATTATGGCTGGCCTTGCCTAGGCAGCGTGAGGTGGGGCACGGAATATACTACACCCCGTCAGTGGAGGTGGAGAGATATGTGCGGGGGGGGGGGGGGGGGAACAGCACCGTCAAAACCACATGGAAAGACCGTCATCCCTATTAAACCATCTGTAGAGGCAATTTCCCAATGATCATCAAGTGGTCAAGGATTTGATCAGAGTACACTACAAGACAGTGCAATCTTTGGCCTGGTCAAGCTGGCCATCCGAGCCGGCTGCCTGCCCCTTGCCCGGGGTTGTATCTGTGCCCGGGTGGTGTTAGAGAGGGACTACGCACTGTCCACAGGCGCCCTAGGGGATTTCCGGGATCGCTGGGCACTGCAGGGGGTGGAATGTATCCTTGGCAAGGATTGTCACACAGTTGTTTAACAGTGTAGCATTTAGGAATATTTGTTCCGATACAGTAGTTGTGTGATTTTGTATTATGCTGGTGGATTTGTTTGGGATTTTTTCTGTTGTATATATTATTGTCGCAATAATTGATTAAATTTATTTTTGTTATATATATAAAAAAACGAGAGAAGGCAGAACCACAAAGTGGCAAATCCACTCACCTGATCCCGGGCACTTCACAGGACTTGGGGCGCAATGACAAAGATTGAACCTGGTGGACAGAGCAAGGGGAGACGATTAAAATGCGCAGTTTCTGAACACTGTGGAACTTGGCCAGCGTTACATTTTATATGAGACAGCGGACAACCCAATGTCAGCGTGGGGGAGGGTCTGAGAGAAAGAATGACCCTGGCCGCAGCAAGTCAAGTCTTGTCCCCACCCCCTCTCAATATATGTAGGAAGGAACTGCAGATGCGGAGTGGGAAAACGTCCGAAGCAAGTGGGAAGGAGGGAAGAGCCCAGATCGGCATTTAATAAACCGGCATTAATATAGTCTGAGATAGACACAAAATGCTGGAGCAACTCAGCAGGACAGGCAGCAGCATCTCTGGAGAGAAGGAACAGGCGACGTTTTGGGTCGAGATCCTTCTTCAGAGATTCTGCCTGTCCCGCTAAGCAGCTCCAGCATTTCGTGTCTATCTTCGGTTTAAACCAACATCTGCAATTCCTTCCAACACATCTGCTGTTTTTTCCTACAGATCAATATAGTACGTACTCCTGAACAGAGGAATTAAAACTGAAAGCCCAGCCTCAACCCCCCCCCCCCCCCCCCCCCCTCCATTTAGCTCAATTTACTTTGTGTGAAACTCAGATCCTGAAGTGACTGTGAAACCAGCACTGGGGTGGGAATGACATGGAGAGGCTTCACCAGGGAAACATGGGGTCCAAAAGAAAGATGCATGAGACCAAACATCGGAGATGTTTGCTAAAGCCACTCACCTTCTTAGCTTCCCACAGCTGTTTTGGCAAAGGCTTGTTCAGCTTTAAGAGATTATCTTCCGCCGTTGGGACCGGGAATGAAAAGACTGAGTAAAAAGCAGTAATCTATTAATAATGCAATGAAGATGGAGAAATTAAAAAAAAAAAGAGTAGGAAACAAATAAAATCCTTTTAACGAAACAAAATAAAACCAAATGATCAGGATAACATGAACATTTCATAATCGAGCATCAAATCGATTACTGAAATATTTAATCGATTGCTGAATCGATTAATAGGAAACGTCTCTGCCAAAAGGCATGATGAGCTGTCTTCCGATGAAGATGGAAGGGAGTTTCACGTCTGAGAAGTCTACAGGGAGCACAATAATAAATCATCTCCTGTACTTTATGTCATTTACAAGAGTGTACTTTATGTAATTAACCGTGGGAACCTGGCATGACATCGCTGAAATGACCAAGACAGCCAGATATCTCTCTGCTGGGTCTGAAGAAGGGTTTCGGCCCGAAACATTGCCCATTTCCTTCGCTCCATAGATGCTGCTGCACCCGCTGAGTTTCTCCAGCATTTTTGTCCACCTTTGATTTTCCAGCATCCGCAGTTCCTTCTTAAACACATATCTCTCTGCTGGGGTGGGAGATTGCAACCTTCACCTGGTCCACCCTGTTTCGACTAATGCAATCAACCCGACATGCATAAACTAATAGATCAAGTTGACCTACAACTTTAGGCTGGCACGCCACACGCAGGAAGGTCTCTCTGCTGAAGTCCAGATTTTCCACCATTGCAGAAGACTTAATTTGGCTCCTCAATGTAACTTGGTTGTCCCTCAGCTAACTGTCCCCGCCTTCCCTGTCCCATCCCCTACCTAAGTTAAAGATGCTGACCATCCTCATCTATCCTCAGTGATCTAACAACAATCCTTCATAACGAGAGGATTTGAGTACAGGAGTAAAGAGGCCCTTCCGCAGTTGTACAGGGCCCTGGTGAGACCACATCTGGAGTATTGTGTGCAGTTTTGATCTCCTAATTTGAGGAAGGACATCCTTGCTATTGAGGCAGTGCAGCGTAGGTTCACGAGGTTATCCCCGGGATGGCAGGACTGTCATATGAAGAAAGATTGGAAAGACTGGCCTTGTATTCACTGGAATTTAGAAGGATGAGAGGGAATCTTATAGAAGCATATCAAATTATAAAAGGACTGGACAAGCTAGTTGCAGGAAAAATGTTCCCAATGTTGGGGGAGTCCAGAACCAGGGGCCACAGTCTAAGAATAAAGGGGAGGCCATTTAAAACTGAAATGAGAAAAACCTTTTTCACCCAGAGAGTTGTGAATTTGTGGAATTCCCTGCCAGAGGGCAGTGGAGGCCAAGTCACTGGATGGATTTAAGAGAGAGTTAGATAGAGCTCTAGGGGCTGGTGGAGTCAAGTGATATGGGGAGAAGGCAGGCACGGGTTATTGATAGGGGACGATCAGCCTTGATCACAATGAATGGCGGTGCTGGCTCGAAGGGCCAAACAGCCTCCTCCTGCACCCATTGTCTATGTTAATACAGGCCATCAACCTGAATTCAGTTTGCCCACATCTGCATTGCTTGGTGACTGCTCCACTGGTTGTCCCCCTCGATGTGGATGACCTTTCAGACACTGGATCTCGAGCAGCCAACACGTGTCCCTAGAGCCCAGCAGCTTATCCACAGGTTACACAGCAGCAGCTACTGTAAGCTCAGAACCTGGAGCCCACCACAGCAGAGGTTCCTGGCCTCACGGTAGAGGCCCATACGTTGCTCACAAACCTTCAGCCTGCAGGTAAGCTCGAGACAAAACCATGCCGTCTAGAACTCACCTTCTCCCAGACTGTCCATTTCATCGTAATAGTTCACTGTAGAAGCAAAGAGAAGACAATCAGACTGGGTCGTGGGCCAGAGACCAGTGGACAATCTCACTGCACCCTTGTAGATTAGTATCACTCATAACGTGGCTCTGTCCACAGGCTTATGAGAGAGCTCTCTCTCTCTCTCTCTCTCGCTCTTAGTCTAGTTATACATGCTGAGATGAAGTTACCTCTGTAGAGTTGCTGATAAAAGACTTTGGATTCTAACCACACTGTGTGAGTTTGATCACGTTCAACATGGTGTCAGAAGTGGGATCGTTCCGTTAGTTATTTGGCGCTCATCCAGCCCATTTGACCGAGGATATTCCGGGCTGCTGGTGATGTGGGGAAAACTCCAGCGTGCAGCAAAGTCTTTGAACATTTCAACAGTCGGCACGGTGGCGCAGCGGTAGAGTTGCTGCCTCACAGCGCTGGAGACCCAGGTTCGATCCCGACTACGGGCGCTGTCTATACGGAGTTTGCACGTTCTCCCCGTGACCTGTGCGGGTTTACTCCGAGATCTTCCATTTCCCCCCACACTCCAAAGGCGTACAGGTTTGTAGGCTAATTGGCTTGGTGTGAATGTACATTGTCCCTGGCGTGTGTAGGATGGTGTTAATGTGCCGAAACTGAAGATCTCGAGGAAACCCACGCAGATCACGGGGAGAATGTACCAACCCGTAGTCAGGATCGAACCTGGGTCTCTGGCGCTGTGAGGCAGCAACTCTACCGCTGAGCGCAGACATCTCTTGCCCTGAGATCATGAACCTTGACTCTCTCTCCATTCAATGTTTAGTTTAATTAAGAGACACAGCGTTGAAACAGGCCCTTCGGCCCATCGAATGCACTCTCACCTTCGAACGCCCGTTCACACCAGTTGTATGCTATCCCTCTTTTCCCGACACACCAGGGGATAATTCTAGAAGCCAATTAACCTACGAACCCGCACGTCTTTGGTAAGTGCAAGGAAACCAGAGCACCCGGAGGAAACCCACGCGGTCACAGTGAAAACGTGCAAACTCCGCACCAAGAGTATCCATGGTCAGGATTGAACCGAGGTCCCTGGCGCTGTGAGGCTGTGGCTCGACCCACTGATCATCAGGTCTTTTAGACCTGCAGCTCCGTCGAGGCGAGCCAGGCCAACGTGTCATCGTCCAGGTCAGTCAGACCTCGTTCACCATTCGGTGGCCGGTGTTTGGGGCAACTGGTGACTGTGTGCCCTGTCTGTGTCAAGACGAGATGCAGAGACCAATGGAAGTCAGTGGAACCATCTAGGCTACACCAGTACATCAATGACCCCATGGATGTCCCTGGCCCCGAAAGCAGTAGACAGCCAGCTGATCGACCCACTCGGGGCAGTGCGTGCCAGATCCAGGGAGCCCTTGTGGGTCCGTGCCCCATGGCCACCAGTGGTCAACTCACCGTGACGTCGGTCTTGTTGAGAGAAGGTTTGGCCCCCTCCCATGAAGGCATCCTGCGCACTGGGGTTCAGAGCACTGGTGTGCAGAGCAGAGTCAGAGTTGGTCCTGCAGGGGGGAGAGGGAGGGAGAGGGGAGGTCAGTCCACAGCCGGCAGCTTCACCATGAGAGGGTGACAAGACACACACACACACACACATTCCTTCCTCCCCCCCCCCACCCCACCCCCCACCCCACTCAGGCCACACCCTGCATACACCTGGCACCGACTCCTTGTCCGGCACAATGGCCAGAGGGCAAGGACATCAGCAGTGACCCCCGCACTCATTGCCCCTGCCTCCACAAGTGCTGACGTCCACTCACACAGCAGAGGCAAGGACCGCTGATGTTCGTTCTTCCCTTGAGGGCATTAGTGAACAAGGTGGGTGTTGGCAGTAATCTAGACTTAGCTCACCATCATCCACGTGTGCTGTTTATTACAGACGTCATGTCAGGCTTCGTGTATTTTGTGTTTTTGTGTTTTCACGACTGTCGGCAATTTCCCTCCTGGGACAAATATTCCGTCGTATTTCAAGACTTCCGCCAGCTAACGTGTGGGAAGTGGAACCTCTCGGCTGTAACACCGTCCGAGTATGGTGTGGGTATTGGTGTGTAAATTATGTGGACTGGGCACCTGGACAACTGCCCTCCTGCCCATCCCTCTCCCTCTCCCTCTCTTACACATTCTCTCTCTCTCTCTCCCCATTTCCTTGAAGCATGTTCTTTGAAAAGGATGTCATAATTCTAGGGGCAGAATTAGGCCACTCGGCCCATCAAGTCTAGTCCACCATTCAATCATGGCTGATCTATCTTTCCCTCTCACCCCCATTCTCCTGCCTTCTCCCCGTAGCCCCTGGCATCCGTACTAATTAAGAATGGCAAAGCTTGCTCAGTCCGCAACGATGTCGGAGCTGGTGAGCACCACGGTCATGGCCAGAGTCCCAGGCTCTGGGCAAGGCCGGGTCTGGGTGGGTTCTAGGCTGAGTGGGGCAGATCAAGGGGCAGAGGCAGTAAAGACCCAGTGGAGATTAGCGCTGGTGTATGTCCGTAAGGAACTGCAGTGTGTAACTGGGTGCAACTCGAAAGGTCTGAGCTGATGAGGAGGAAGATTGTGAAAACACATCACCTGCTGAGGGCCGGGATCAGTCTCAATCCAGGTGGTTTCTCCTCACTGTCCCAGGGTGGGAATCTCCTTCACAAAGCAGAAAAACAAGCTTTCAAACAGAGAGATCTTCATTCACTCTCACCCTCCACCTGTCTACTGTTAGAGAGAGTGTGTGTGTGTGTGTGTAGAGAGGGGGGGGGGGGAGAGAATGAGAGGGGGGGAGAGAGAGGGGGGGAGAGAATGAGAGGGGAGAGAGAGAAAGAGAGGGGAGAGAGGGAGAGAGGGAGAGGGAGGGGGGAGAGAGAGGTGGAGATGGAGCTAGAGGGGGGAAAAGAGAGACCGAGAGAAGGGGGAGACAGAGACCGAGAGAGATGGGGAAAGGGATGGGACAGTCATGGAGTTGTAAGGAGAGAGATGGGGAGAGGAGTAGACGTGGAGCAGACTGGGAGCGGATGGGAACAAGGAGAAGGAGAGACCATGACAGGGGTAGAGAAAGGGGGGGAGGGGAGGTAGAGGGTAGGGACAGAGGTGGGAGAGAGGAGGGGGGGGAGAGAGGGGGTGAGGGGAGAGAGGGGGGCGAGATGGGAGAGGTGGGAGAGGGGGGAGAGGGGGGAGAGGGGGAGAGGGGAGGAGGGAGAGGGGGGAGAGGGGGGAGAGGGGGGAGAGGGGGAGAGGGGGGGGAGAGGGGGGAGAGGTGGGAGAGGGGGGAGAGATGAGAGATGGGAGAGGGGGAGAGATGGGAGAGATGGGAGGGGGGGGGAGGGGGGTGAGGGGAGGAGAGGGGGGAGAGGGGGGAGAGGTGGGAGAGGTGGGAGAGATGGGAGAGGTGGGAGAGGGGGAGAGGTGGGAGAGATGGGGGAAATGAGAGAGATGGGGGGGGGGGAAGAGGGGGAGAGCTGGTGCAGCATTAGGAGCGCGAGAGAGAGGGGGGTCTGGTGGAGCCCATGACACAGAGTGAGTCCCTGTAACGCCCACACAGAGTCCATTCAGGCCCCACAGCAGAAGTGTCCATGTGGCGGGGCTGGGAACTGGAAGTATCCTGTACTAATTCTGCCACCACCATCATCTATTGCAACAAGTGATGGCTCCCACTGATTGTCGCTGGAAGCTGACGTCCTTTTCGGGACAGCCGATGACAGCGATGTCAACATTTGAAACATGGAAGATGGACACAGGATAAGAAGAAGTGTCCATTCAAAGCTGCTGCTGCTGCTGCTGCTGCTGCCGCCTGCCCTGTCTGTGTGACCGTCAATCCTGCGGCCACATTGCAACTGAATGGTCAGTGAGGAGATGCATGTGAGTGCGGGTGGCATGATGAGACCTCTACCCCCCCGGGCACCCCCCTCTCACTGCTGCCTCGCGAACATTGGCCACAACCCTGACCTGCAGGACGTATCACTGGACTATCTGGACACAACCTCTCCCACGGCAAAAACCCGATTTTGTTCCCAGCTTCCGTTCTGACATTTTAAAAACTTTGCAAAAAGTTTAATGTAAGCTAGAGTCGAAACAAGGATTTGCAGATGCTGATGGGCTGAGGAAAAACACAAAATGCTGGAGTAACTCAGTGGGCCCAGCAGCACTCCTGGGGAACGTGGATTGGTGACGTTTCGGGTCGGGACCTAACCATAAACATCGCCTATCCGTTGTCCAGAGATGTTGCCTGACCCGCTGAGTTACTCCAGCATTGAGCGTCTTTCCTGAATAGGTTTGCCATCAGTACTGGTGTCCAAATTATACCTGTTCTCATCACCAACAGCGATCGGTACCCCAACCCGTTGATCATTTCTCTACATAGATTATCAGCCAGCACTCTGCTGGTTCACCAACACAGTTTGGGCTCATGACTGAGGGAGTTAAGGGCTGTCAAATGAAGGGGCAACTCGAGTCGTTTGCTATTCCCTCCTGCCAGTTTCTTTACTTGAGCAAAGTTCTGGCTAACCTCCGTACCTCTGAGAGGGAGGATATTTAAAACGTGGGGGAGACCAGGGTTCGTGATGGAGGGGGGTTGCTGTGACATCAAGCACCATGCATGGGTAATAATAATAACACAGCATCGTGGAGCAACACTCTGGACATGGAGTGGAAGACAAGCTTGTTAGCAGCTATGGTTAGCAGAAGCATAAGACCAAAGAGCAGGGAGGATCCGGTCAGCCACCCTAGTTAGTAGAATGAATTAGTGACCATCAGGGCTTTGTATCATTCGAGGAATTTAAAAAAAACATGAAGTAAAATAAAACATGGTAACACAAGGTTAAAACAGTGTACATTTCCAGTCAGAAATAAAGGCTTGTTGGAGCAATATTCTTCCACATTGCCATAGTACCATTGGTGAAGAGCAACCTGGCAGATGTACAACTATATATAGACCTCTGGGTTCAGTTAGATTTTTCTGGGAAGGACCACGTTGCCAGTTCCCACGGGTTTATTACTGGACTTGGCCACTTCACGCAACATGGGTGTCCAAACGTCACAGCGAGTTCACCACACATGGCTGACACTAGGCCAAACATCCACCATCACCCCTCCCCCACATCCCGCCCAGTACACTCCTCTCCCTCTCCGTAGAGGTGGGGTACAGGCACCCCCATCTTACTCAAATAACCACCATTCTTAAGTGAAGTTCAGGACACAGAGTGCTGGAGTAACTCAGAGGGTCAGGCAGCATCTGTGGAGAACATGGATAGGTGACGTTTCACAGAGTGCTGGAGTAACTCAGCGGGTGCAGCAGCATCTATGGAGCGATAGGCAACGTTTCGGGCCGAAACCCTTCCCGGTTTCGGCCCGAAACGGTGCGTATTTCCAGAAGGATTTCTGCCCAAAACGTTGCCCATTTCCTTCGCTCCATAGATGCTGCTGCACCACAACTCAGCAGGCCAGGCAGCATCTGTGGAGAACATGGATAGGTGACGTTTCTCAGAGTGCTGGAGTAACTCAGCGGGTCAGGCAGCATCTGTGGAGAACATGGATAGGTGACGTTTCACAGAGCGCTGGAGTAACTCAGCGGGTCAGGCAGCATCTGTGGAGAACATGAATTGGTGACGTTTCAGATTGGGACCCCATCTTCAGACCGATGCTTCAGTTACTCCAGCATTTTGTATCTTGCTTTCTAAAAACCTTTTTCCTCTGACTCTCAGTCTGAAGAAGGGTCTCAACCCGAAACATCACCCATTCCTTCTCTGCAGAGATGCTGCCTGTCCCGCTGAGTTACACCAGTAGTCTATTAGCCAAAGTTGCACACAGTGCTCGCAATTTGAGGAAGAACCTGTGGGAGGCAGTGGCGAGCTGTAATCCTGCTCCAATTTCACCAGGAGCGGGACATTTGCACAGTGGAGATTTGTTCAATGGAGTTTTCAGGAAGTCGAGCTGCTGTGGAACAGGCTTTAAAATATGTCTTCCAGCAATTAAATATCTGATCAAAGAATTAGACTGAAAATGCACAACATGAGTAGGAGAGTCTCAGTCTAAGAAGTGTCTCGACACGAAACGTCACCCATTCCTTCTCTCCAGAGATGCTGCCTGTCCCGCTGAGTTACTCCAGCTTTTTGTGTCTATCTCCCTCTAAAATGCATCTGTCCCAATGTCTCTTAAATGTTGTTTTTGTACCACACCCATTCACCGAAACGTCACCCATTCCTTCTCCCCTCTCAGTCTGAAGAAGAAACTCGACCCGAAACGTCACCCATTCCTTCTCTCCAGAGATGCTGCCTGTCCCGCTGAGTTACTCCAGCTTTTTCTGTCTGAGGTTTAGAGGGATATGGATCAAACACAGGCTGGTGGGACTAGAGTAGATGAGGCATCTCATTCAGCATGGGCAAGTTGGGCCGAAGGGCCTGTTTCCATGCTGTGTGACTTTATAACATGGATCATACATTGTGGTGGCATTTATATACGTTGCATTAAACTATTCAAAGACATCTTGTACTCACGGAAGCTCGCATCAAATCAGTCGAGAACCCCACCACACCCCACATTGCTCGCTACCCCATTCACCCTGCAACCACTACACTGTGGAACGTGCCCACAACACCTGAGATGGTTCTGAAGAAAAATCTAGACGCAAGGAACCGCAGATGCTGGATTCTTGCGAAAAACATAAAATGCTGGAGGAACTCAGCAGGTCAGGCAGCATCTGTGGAGGGAATGGACAGGAGATGTTTTGGGACAGCATCCTTCTTCAGACTGAGGGGGAGTGGGGTGGATAAAGCTGGAGGAGAGGGTGGTATTGGGGCAAAGCCTGGGCAAGGTATGTTCCCTTACCTTCCCCATCCGCGCCCACTCCTTCTCCCACCCCCACACCCAGCCCCCTCCTCATCTGGCTCTACCACGAGGTAATTCAAGAGTTCTCCCGAGTTTTCCCGATTCGAACTGGGAGAATGTCCGTAGCAGGTCCGTAGGAGTTCGTGGATGTCCCGTAGCGGCTCGAAATGCTCACGGTTAGGTATAAAAAGCAACCATTTTTTTTCATCTTGAGTATTTTTTTACTTGTGGATATATTTTTTGCATGGGTGGAAAAATGTCCCAAGTTTACTAGATGTCTCGAGTAGCTACCGTTAGCATTACGAGCCGCTACGAGACATCCACGAACTCCTACGGACCCGCTACGGACATTCTCCGAGTTCGAATCAGGGGACAACTCGGGAGAACTCTTGAATTACCTCGTACAGTGGGACGGGGCTTAACGCTAGGTCTTGACCCAGAAACATCGACTTGCATCCTTTGCTTCCACAGATGCCGCCTGTTCTTCCACACCTCTGCTATCTACAGTTCTTCAAACATAAACCTAGACCTCTGCTGGTTTAAACAATGCAGAAAAGGAGCAGTTTCCAGATTACAGCATCTTGGGCGCAGTTCCCTGCATTTAGATGTCCCCTTCCTCATAACCATATAACCATATAACAATTACAGCACAGAAACAGGCCATCTCGACCCTTCTAGTCCGTGCCGAACACATAATCTCCCATAGTCCCATATACCTGCGTTCAGAAAACCCCATTCCCTTCCCATCCATAAACATCCATGCAAATGAAAAGGAACCTGCCTCACCACCTTTGGAAGCATTCAACACATCACAAAAAGAAGTTACACCAAAGGTCTTGGGCGCCATTGCAGAATAGGTCCAAGTACCCTCCCTGCACACATCCTGAGATGTCCCCTTCCTCATGTGTAGGAAGGAACTGTAGATGCTGATTTAAACCGAAGATGGACACGAAAAGCTGGAGTAACTCAGCGGGACAGGCAGCATCTCTCTGGACAGAAGCAGCATTTTTGAGTCTGAAGAGAGAAACGGAATGGGTGACTGTCTCGACCATGAAACGCCACCTCATTTCCCCACTTCTCTCTCCCCATTGAGATGCTGCCTGTCAGGCAGCTAAGTTTGGGACTCCAGCAGATTTTTTAGTCTCTATCCCCCATCTCTTCTATCACTTCCCCAAGGCTTCATCTCTCCAACATCTCCATATGGACCACCATAGAAACAGAAAAAAAGGTCAGGAGGAGGCCATTCGGCCCTTCGAGCCTGCACCATTCACCATTCGATATGATCTTGGGATCATATTCCGTTTTCTAACTCTCTTCTGAAAACATCCAGTGAATTGGCCTCCACTGTCTTCTGTGGCAGAGAATTCCACAACTCTCTGGATGAAAACATTTTTGCTCATCTCAGTCCGAAATGGCCTACCTCTTATTCTTAAACTGTGTGACCCCTGGTTCTGGATTCCCCCAACATGGGGAACATTTTCCCTGCATCTAGCCTGTCCAATCCCTCAAGAATGTTATATGTTTCAATAGACAATAGACAATGGACAATGGATCCAAGCGGGTTGGAATACCAACGTGGGAACATTTACATTCTCAAGTCCCCGTGTGGGACCTGCCTGCCTCAAGTGCAAAACTTTCTTTAATCAGTCTTTATTGGACTTCAGTGTTATATCTTGCACTACCCGTTCTGTCGTGGGGTAGACTGACTCCCGCCTCCCCTCCCCAATCTTTGCACTACCCAATAATTTCCACTCGACATTTTAATTTCATCATCCTGTTGGCAGATCAATTTCCCTCGTGGGACAAATAAAGTTCTATCGCATCGTATTGTAAATGTTGCATCCTTTATCTGTGCACTGTGGACGGCTCGATTACATCGACCAATGGTCTTTTTCTTGACTGGATAACACCCAAAGAAAAGCTTTTTGCCGTTGCCTCGGTACACGTGACAACAAGAGACTTAAACGTTTAGAATGAATGGAAAGTTCAACAAAGACAATGATCGTACGTAACGCAAGAGACGTGACAGAGAGCAGAAGGCACGAGACGTGGAATCTCAAATAGTCTTACCTTCTCCAGCTGGTGTCTGGTGGTGGGGAGAGATAAACTGATCCGTACGGGGAACTGTCAAAGTGCACAGGTTAAGGACAACAATCGTCACAATAAATGAAACACCAAGGTAGACAAAAGTGCTGGAGAAACTCAGCGGGTGCAACAGCATAGAAACATAGACAATAGGTGTCGGAGCCTGCACCATTCGCCATTCAATATGATCATGGCTGATCATCCAACTCAGTATCCCATCCCTGCCATCTCTCCATACCCCCTGATCCCTTTAGCCACAAGGGCCACATCTTACTCCCTCTTAAATATCGCCAATGAACTGTGGCCTCAACAGCCTTCTGTGGCAGAGAATTCCAAAGATTCACCACTCTCTGTGTAAAAAATGATCTTGTGTAATAGACTTCCATCTTATCCTTAAACTGTGTGACCCCTTGTCCTGGACTTCCCCAACATCGGGAACAATCTTCTGCATCTAGTCTGTCCAACCCCTTAAGAATTTTGTAAGTTTCTATAAGATCCCCCCCCAATCTTCTAAATTCTAGCGAGTACAAGCCGAGTCGATCCAGTCTTTCTTCATATGAAAGTCCTGACATCCCAGGAATCAGTCTGGTGAACCTTCTCTGTACTCCCTCTATGGCAATAATGTCCTTCCTCAGATTAGGAGACCAGAACTGTACGCAATACTCCAGGTGTGGTCTCACCAAGACCTTGTACAACTGCAGTAGAACCTCCCTGCTCTTATACTCAAATCCTTTTGCTATGAAGCGAAGGAAATAACCATATAACCATATAACAATTACAGCACGGAAACAGGCCATCCCGGCCCCACAAGTCCGTGCCGAACAACTTTTTTTCCCTAGGCAACGTTTCGGGCCGAAACCCTTCTTCAGACTGATAAAACACCATTACCCCCTAAGTAGCAAAACATATTAACGCAGGACTGAACCCTATCTATTCCCCTCATGATCTTATACGCCTCTACATGATCACCCATCAACCTCCTGCGCTCCAAGTAATAAAGCACCAGCCTGTCCTCCCTCTCTCCAAAGCTCCAAACTCCTGGCCACACTTGCAAAAACTACTCTGCCATCTTTCCAGCTCAATGGCACCTCTCCGATCACAGCACGATCAAAACTGAACACAACACTTCAAGTGTGATCTCACTAACATCTTGTACAAATGCAACATTACGTCTCAACTTGGGAGGCCAGTTGGAGAATCAAGGAACTGTAGCAGATGTTGGTTTACAAAAAAAGGCGCAAAGTATTGGAGTAATTCAGTGGGTCAGGCACCATCTCTGGAGAACATGGGGAACCGTGGAAACGTCACCGATCCATGTTCACAAGTGATATTAGAATTAGGCCATTCGGCCCATCAAGTCCAATCTGCCATTCAAGCATGGCTGATCTCTGCCTCCTAATAACATTTTCTTGCCCTCTCCGCATAACCCTTGACACCCGTTCTAATCAAGATTTTGTCTATCCCTGCCTTAAAAATATCCACTGACTTGGCCTCCACAGCCCTATGTGGCAATTAATTCACAGATTAACTATGCTCTGACCTAAAGAAGAATAAAGAATGAAACGTCACCTATCCATGTCTCCACAGATGCTGCCTGACCTGCTGAGTTACTCCAGCACTCTGTGAAACGTCACCTATCCATGTTCTCCACAGGTGCAGCAGCATCTATGGAGCTAAGGAAATAGGCAACGTTTCGGGCCGAAACCCTTCTGGAAATAGGTAACGTTTTGGGCCAAAACCCTTCCGGGTTTCGGCCCGAAACGTTGCTATTTCCTTAGCCCATAGATGCTGCTTGAGTTACTCCAGCACTCTGTGCCCTTTCTTCTACATTCAATTCCCTGACTGATGAAGGCCAGTGTGCCAAAAGCCTCCTTCACCACCTTATCTACTGTGATCCTAATTAATGACATGTCTAATAAGAGTGTACTGATGTCAGCCATTCCTCAGTGCTGTAACCCATGGTGCCAGACAGGAACCCAAGCTCACATCTGTGATGGACCAGAACCTACTGAATTAGAGGTGAGCGCAATAATCTCTGAAGAAAAAGCTGAACATACCAGCTCACGATCAACTACAACACACATTCAGCTCGATGAGTAAGCTGCTGTCTCCTCTATTCAATGGAAACTATGACTAATGTACTGAGAAGGTACAAAGCAGTCAGCGTTTCCACTGCCACATAAAGTACAACTTGCTAACCAAAATATCGACCCCCATTTAAACTATGTGTGAGTAGGTCTATACAGCACCTCTTGAGAGTTCAACTAAAATTACCATGTACATGGTGGGAGAGTTTTTACACCTCTTTGTTGCCAAGGCCCTGATAGATCGCGTGTGCGTGTGCGTGTGCGTGTGCGTGTGAATAAAAACTGGGACTAGACTTAATTTAGTTTGTCGCCACACGTACCGAGGTACAGTGAAAAGCTTTTTTGTTGCCTGCTAACCAGTCAACGGAAATACTATACATGATTACATGAAGACATGCACATCATACAGTTATAAGATAAGAGGAATAACGTTTAGTGCAAGATAAAAGCCAGTAAAGTCTGATCAAGGATAGTCCGTGGGTCACCAATGAGGTAGATAGTAGTTCAGGACTGCTCTCTGGTTGTGGTAGGGTGGTTCATTTGCATGATAACAGCCGGGAAGAAACTGTCCCTGAATCTGGAGGTGTGCGTTTTCACACTTCTGTACCCCTTGCCTGATGGGAGAGGGGAAAAGAGGGAGTGACAGGATCTTAAAATATAAACTAAGCTTTTAAAATCTTGCTTGGGGGTGCTGATCAGTTGGAGAGAGTAGAACGGAAAGCTCGAAGATCGTGTGAGTCAAAGAGCTGACACCAATGATCAACAGTAAAATCTGTCAAATTGACAATTTCACCGAATTCAATTTTATCTGGGGTGGCTTTTGGTTTGTGAAGCTACAATGAACAAGGACTTCCTGTTCTCCAGCACTTTGCGTTTTGCTCAAGATTCTAGCAGCTCCTTGCATCGCCAGATCTGCCGGTGGTAGGTTTAAGCTTATTTTTAGACGGGATAAATAAACTGGAATATGTTACCCAGCAAAGCTACAGGCCCTTTGGCCCACCATTCACACGCATGTCACGATGTCAATCTCAACTAATCTCATCTGTCAGCACACGATCCTAACCCATCGGTTTCCTGCCTGATCATCTGTTTCTCTCAATGCCTCCTCTTCAATGTCGCCAGCATATCTGGTTCCAACACCTCTCCTGGCTGTGATCCAAGCAGCCTCCACTCTCTGCAAACATATCTTCAAGTGTGTTTTATTGTACCATGGTCCTAAACAGAACTAAGAAATTCTCACTTGCAGCAGCACAACAGAATATGTAAACATCGTACTTTGTAAACAATATAGAGAAAACCGTTATAAAAATATAAAGTGAAAAAACATCTCTGACTACATTCTAGCTTTGTCCCGCCCCCCTCCCCCGACATCAGTCCAAAGAAGGGTCTCGACCCGAAACGTCACCCATTCCTTCTCCCCAGAGATGCTGCCTGTCCCACTGAGTTACTCCAGCATTTTGTGTCTACCTTCGAAAAAAGTTATACATACATACATGGAAATTGCGTACAGTTTTGGTCTCCTAATCTGAGGAAAGACATTCTTGCCATAGAGGGAGTACAGAGAAGGTTCACCAGACTGATTCCTGGGATGGCAGGACTTTCATATGTAGAAAGACTGGATAGACTCGGCTTGTACACGCTAGAATTTAGAGGATTGAGGGGGGATCTTATAGAAACTTACAAAATTCTTAAGGGGTTGGACAGGCTAGATGCAGGAAGATTGTTCCCGATGTTGGGTGAGTCCAGAACAAGGGGTCACACAGTTTAAGGATAAGAGGGAAGTCTTTTAGGACCGAGATGAGAAAATCATTTTTTTACACAGAGAGTGGTGAATCTGTGGAATTCTCTGCCACCGAAGGTAGTTGAGGCCACAGTTCATTGGCTATATTTAAGAGGGAGTTAGATGTGGCCCTTGTGGCTAAAGGGATCAGGGGTATGGAGAGATGGCAGGGATGGGATACTGAGTTGGATGATCAGCCATGATCATATTGAATGGCAGTGCAGGCTCGAAGAGCCGAATGGCCTCTACTCCTGCACCTATTGTCTATGTTTCTATGAAATTCCTGCCTTACAAATCTCTTACAAACATTGTCTGTCTCATTTTAAAACTCTGCCCTTGGAAATAATTGTTCTGACCACACTATCTATACCTCTCAGAATATTATATACTTCTATCAGGTCTCCTCTCAACCTCTGATGTTCCAGGAAATACAATTGAAGTTCAACGTATCCTTACACCTAATGTCCTGCAATCCAGGCAGCAGTCTGGTGAACTTGTGCAGGAAGGAACTGCAGATGCTCATTTACACGGAAGATAGACACAAAAAGCTGGAGTAACTCAACGGGTCAGGCAGCATCTCTGAAGAAAAGGAATGGGTGACGTTTCAGATCGAGATCCTTCTTCAATCTGAGAGGGAGTCTAGAGATATGGAAGGACAAGGTGTGAAAATGAGACATCAAAGAGGACGAAGGTCAAGGAAAATATGGAATGGATCATTGTTAGCTCGGGGAAGATGGGATGAGCCAGGGATGCTGCCTGACCCGATGAGTTACTCCAGCTTTTTATGTCTATTCCAGTAAATTTCTTCTTGAAAGTCTCCGCATTCTTCCTATAATCGGGCGACGGAAACTGCAGGCAATATTGAAGGTGTGGCTTCAGCCACAGGTGTATAAAACTGCAACATGACTTTAGAACCTTTATACTGAATGATCTGAGCAACCACACACCTTCTTGACTGGTGTGACACTTTGAGGAAACTGTGATGATGGATCCCAAGACTCCTCTAAACTGCCCTCATTATCCATGGTTTCATCCTTTTCAATGTCATACTGTAACTGAATCTTTCCACCTCTGCCACCCTCCATTCAGGTGAACGTTGCACCCACATCATTCCTGTAATGGAACTGCACAAACGCCTCCACCTCTGGCCACTCCGCAACAAATCGAACGTTACCGACCTTCAGGATCCAAGTGAAGCCTTTAATTTCTAGGGCTTTCAGTGACGTGTGAGTGTGGGAAGAGACAGGGGCAGCAGAGTCAAGGATATTTGTCGGCCGTGCTTATCCACCGGGGACTGGCGGCGATGGGGAGACATCAGGTGATTTCGATCTCGCTGCACCCTCTCCACCAACCCATGGTGTCGTGTTCCCCGCATAGAGTCCAGCGTCGGGTGCATCAGTGTCTGTGGCGAAGAGAGAGAAAAAAAGTTTTAAACACAGTGGCACTACCTTGCAGCGCCACACACCTGGATTCAATCCTGACCCTGAATACGGGCGCTGTCTGTACGGAGTTTGCACGTTCTCCCCCTGACCTGCGTGGGTTTTTTCCCCGAGATCTTCAGTGTCCTCCCACACTCCAAAGACGTACAGGTTTGTAGGTTATTTGGTTTTGGTATAAATGTAAAATTGTCCCCGGTATGTGTAGGATAGTGTTAATGTACGGGTCGGTACAGACTCGGTGGGCCGAAGGGCCTGTTTCCGCGCTGTTTCTTTAAACTAAACTAAGCTAACCCCACCCTGCCATCATTCTGCCTTGCCAGATCAATGAGCCACCACCAATCCACACAGCAGTATCACCTTTCACCAGGGCCCTGGGCCGGCTACACACCATGTACTAGACAGGTGACATGTAGTGGCAACAGGGCTGCTCCACACCTGTACACACAGGTAATGGCACCTGAGGGTGCAGCTGAACTAGCTCCACTGATGTACCCCTTGTGGCACCTTCAGCACAGGTAAACACTCGAAAGTGCTCCACAGGTAACGTTGCCTATTTCCTTCGCTCCATAGATGCTGCCGCACCCGCTGAGTTTCTCCAGCACTTTTGTCTACCTTCGATTTCCCAGCATCTGCAGTTCCTTCTTAAACACCAATGACTTCATGACTCTAGTCCTAGACTCCAAGTGTAAGAAGGAACTGCAGAAGCTGGTTTAAACCGAAGATAGATACAAAAACCTGGAGTAACTCAGCGGGGCAGGCAGCATCTTTGGAGAGAAGGAATGGGTGACGTTTCGAGTCAAGACCCTTCTTCTTTGTCCCTCTGAGTTACTCCAGCTTGGTGTCTCTATCCAATGACTCCCATGACTCTAGAAGGCTGACTCCATGAATGACTCAATGGCATTTCGTTGTCTCTTAATTGAGACAATGATAATAAATTGAATCCAATCCAATGAATGACTCCATGAGCCTAGAAGACTGACTACATGCCTGAGTAACCTCTGCCTCAGTAAAGGAGGGGGTTGAGCCCTCTGCCTCCAGCACCTTTAAGGGCAGAGACTGGAGTTTTGAAATGGCAGCAGCGGATGCCTGCAGATATTTTGATAATTAACTTCATGCCCTGAAAGAGTGTGGTGACGTGGGGAAGGGGGAGGGGTACCTCCAGAGCAGAAACATAAAGACCTTGAGCAGGGCGAATGAACAAACAGGGGAGGACAGTAAACACAGATAGGGGTGACACAGCTCAGTCCCCAGCGTGCCAAGGCCAGCAGTGTGTGACACAACATGCCTTGCCCGGTCAACAGGCAAGTCAACTGTTTTATTATCACGTGTCCCAGATACAACAATGACATTCTTCCTCGCTACAGCTCAACACAATATGTAAACATCGTACAGTGTAAACAAAACAATAAACCAGAGAGGAAAAAGTTCAGTGTGTGTACATGTACATTGCCCTCCATAATGTTTGGGACAAAGACCCATCATTTATTTATTTATCTCTGTACTCCACAATTTGAGATTTGTAATAGAAAAAAAAAATCACGTGGTTAAAGTGCATATTGTCGGATTTTATTAAAGGGCATATGCATACATTTCTGGTTTGACGATGTGGAAATTACAGCTGTGACAATGTGCACTTTAATGATCTTTTTACAACTCTGTAGGTGAAAACGTGTTTCCTCGTCTCAATCCTAAATGGCCTACCCCTTATTCTTAAACTGTGACCCCCGGTTCTAGACTCCCCCAACATGGGACTGTTCGGAATGGACTCCTTGTGTGACTGGCCAAGGGGGAAGATGGGCCTGCTCACATCCGCCCAACGTCAGGCCTATCAACATTGTGCACACACACACACAGATACACAGATACATACAAGGAAATGGACACACACACACAGATACATACAAGGACACATACACATGTGAACACACACATACATGGACACACACATACACGGACGGACACACACACAGACACATGTAGACATACACACATGTAGACATACATACACGGACACACACACATACGCACACAGACATGTAGACATACGCACGCACACACGCAACCAGAGTTACTGGTTTATCAACAACCAACAATGTGCTGGAGGCACCAAGCAGGTTGGGCAGCTTCTGTGGGTGGGAAAGAACCGTGGATGTCTCAGCTCGAAATCCTGCATCAGGATTCTGATCATTCTCATCATTGTATCTCCAACTGGTAGCGTGACGTCAACCCTGCCAACGTCTCCACCCCCCTCTAACCTCACACTCACCCTGACTCACTCTAACCTCACCCCCTCTGTACATGCAGCACTACATTCACTTTCCATCAATCCCAGCCTAATTATCATTATCCACCCTTTGATAAATCACTCAAAAACATTACCCCACTGCTATAAAGGCACTAAATGTAGCTGCCACGGAACGCAGGGGCGATACATACTAAGGGACTGTGGTACACTGTGAAATCGACAGACGGATGTAGGGTTGGGTGTTTATGTGTGGTGCTATTTTCATGATATTTATTTTAGTTGTTTATCTTTTTTTAATATTTTACCTTGTATGTATCGTTAGCTTTTAGAAATGTTTGAATGGTGCACTGACTGGCTGACATTTTTAAATTTTGTTGTACATAGTTCATGTTACAATGACAATAAAGAAACTATATTCTATTCAGTGCACCCTCCAAGTTATGTCACTGACTCACAACTCTGGGTGAAAACATTTTTCCTCATCTCAGTCCTAAATGGTCTACCCCTTATTCTTAAACTGTGTGACCCCTGGTTCTGGACTCCCCCAACATGCATTATTCGACACAGTTCAACCCACTGGTCGAACCACCATGGTTTAGTTGACTAATGGTGTCACAACATAAGCACACAATCCTCTGTCCCACCAGCATCTCGCCTGGCACTTCCTCAGTCTGAAGTGTTAACTGTTCAGTGAGTGAATCAGAATATCAGTGTCGCAGTAAACAGGTCTAATGTTGCTCTGGTGCTGTCTGCACCTCTCCAGCACTGTGACATCGATGAGGCCTCACACCTTCAGGGTCAATCAGGCTCAGCGGGTTATTTTAATACCAGCTCCAACACTGAACGTATGTATCGAATATAAAGTAGATGGGTGGTTACGGTGGCGCAGCGGCACAGTTGCTGCCTTACAGCAAATACAGCGCCGGAGACTCGGGTTCGACCCCGACTACGGGCGCTGTCTGTTCGTTCTCCCCGTGACCTGCGTGGGTTTTCTCCGAGATCTTCCGTTTCCTCCCACGCTCCAAAGACGTACAGGTTTGTAGGTTAATTGGCTTGGTAAATGTAAAAATTGTCCCGAGTGGGTGTAGGATAGTGTTAGTGTGCGGGGATCGCTGGTCGGCGCGGACCCGGTGGGCTGAAGTGCCTGTTTCCGCGCTGTATCTCTGTAAACTAAACTAACATAAACTAAACTAGAGAACTTATTAGCTGAAGATAGACACAGAAGGGTCGGGACCCTGAAACGTCACCTATTCCTTCTCTCCATAGATGCTGCCTCACCCGCTGAGTTCCTCCAGCTTTTTTGTCTACCTTGGATTTTTCCAGCATCTGCAGCTCTTTCTTAAACACAAAATGCTGGAGTAACTCAGCGGGACAGGCAGCATCTCTGGAGAGAAGGAGGGAAGGATGAGAAAGAATCTCCAGACTACAAAAGAAACGAACATTGCCTGGTCTATCACAGGCATTGACCTCCCCACCATCGAAAGGATGTATTCGCAGCTCGATCTCAAAAAGACAGCCAATATCATCAGTGACATACAACACCCTGGCCACACTTTCATTTCACTCCCACCATCGAGAAGAAGGTACAGGAGTCTGAAAACTGTAAAGTCCAGCAAATCTCAGAGAACTCTTCTCAAAATTCTCCTGTCCATTCCCTCCTCAGATGCTGCCTGACCTGCTGAGTACCTCCACGTCATTAATCAGCTGGAACCACAAGAGGCGACTTCCAGGGAAATAGTAAATTGTCCAAAATAAGTGAAAGCTATTCATGCTACTAAATCTTAACTAAAGGATAAGCATTTAACTGAAATATTCACGACTGCAGCGTGTTTCAGTCACAAATGTGGACTGCTTAATAAAATAGGTCAGGGCAGACCTTCTGATGTTTGGTAGTATCGTAATCTAATCCCATGATCTGAACACTCAGAAACAAGTTTAAGTCGTTCAAAATTGACATTCGATCCACAAGATTTGATTACAATCTTAAAATGTTGGATATTCTTATAAATAAGAAGATGAAAGCATTTGCTCAGAAATTCATTGCAGCCTGATTCAATTACAGATAGGAGTAGGAATGAAAGAGTAGGCAATTTTAACTTCCCTAAAATTGACTGGAGCTAACTTAGTGATCAACATGAGACACGTTGTTGAGTGTGTTCCAGGGAAATGTGATGAAGCAACGTGTAGATGACTCTATGAACGGACATTATCTATCAGGAAATGACTAGAAACAAAGAACTGTGGATGTTAACACCAAAGATAGACATAAAGTGCTGGAGATCAGACAACATAGAAACATAGAAATTAGGTGCAGGAGTAGGCCATTCGGCCCTTCGAGCCTGCACCGCCATTCAATATGATCATGGCTGATCATCCAACTCAGTATCCCGTACCTGCCTTCTCTCCATACCCTCTGATCCCTTAGCCACAAGGGCCACATCTAACTCCCTCTTAAATATAGCCAACGAACTGGCCTCAACTACCCTCTGCGGCAGAGAGTTCCAGAGATTCACCACTCTCTGTGTGAAAAAGGTTCTTCTCATCTCGGTTTTAAAGGATTTCCCCCTTATCCTTAAGCTGTGACCCCTTGTCCTGGACTTCCCCAACATCGGGAGCAATCTTCCTGTATCTAGCCTGTCCACAACCCCTTAAGAATTTTGTAAGTTTCTATAAGTTCCTAATTTGACCCAATGTGCTGGAGTAACTCGGAGGGTTAGGCAACATCTCTGGAGAAAAAGCATGGGTGAAGTTTTGGTGATGAAAAGTCAGCGACCTTTTTCTCCAGAGCTGCTGCCTAACCTGCCGAGTTACTCCAGCACATTGGGTCAAATTAGGACAGCTTTGATCTACAAGTTGAATAGTCAGCCATAGAAGTGGACAAGGCAAGGGCTTGTCCCACTTGGCAATTTTATTGGCGACTGTCGGCATCATTGATTGGCGTATCAGGTCACCGATAAAGTCGCGGCGTGGTGACGTATTGACCCGTCTCCTCAAGTGTCGCAACATTTTTTGTTGTTGAAATGTTCAAAGTCTTTCGGCCACCCTGATTCGTCAGTCAATGACGCCGGCAGTCGCCGAAGAAAATCGCCCTGGGACAGGCCCTTCATTGGCTCATCGGGAACAGTTGTGGCTCTGCTGCAGAATATCAAAGGGAAAGGCAACAGCACACGGTGTTGCCAATAATCAGTTGCAAGTCCCTGACATTACTGGAGAGATTTACAGATGATTACAGAATGCCACAGGACATTCTTCTTCCCTGTGGCTATCAAACTTTACAACTCCTCCTCCTTCTTGTCGTGGCGAGGGGTAGAGTGAGAATGACTAGCTCCAAGATCTTCGCTCTCCTCCCACATTCCAAAGACGTACAGGTTTGTAGATTAATTGGCTTGGTATGAGTGTAAATTGTCCCTAGTGTGTCTAGGCTTGTGTTAATGTGTGGGGATCCCTGGTTGGTGCAGACTCGATGGGCCGAAGGGACTGTTTTTGTGCTGTACCTCTAAAACTAAACAAAAAAATGGAATTTCCCCGTGCAGCTGCATGTGTGACAAATAAAACGATTTAGTCGACTATTGAGAGGACGAGGCAACTCTGCCATTGACGGTTAAGTCCATGGCAGGTCGAGGCAACTCTGCCATAGAGGGAGTGCAGAGAAGGTTCACCAGACTGATTCCTGGGATGTCAGGACTGTCTTATGAAGAAAGACTGAATAGACTTGGTTTATACTCTCTAGAATTTAGGAGATTGAGGGGGGATCTTATAGAAACTTACAAAATTCTTAAGGGGTTGGACAGGCTAGATGCAGGAAGATTGCTCCCGATGTTAGGGAAGTCCAGGACAAGGGGTCACAGCTTACGGATAAGGGGGAAATCCTTTAAAACCGAGATGAGAAGAACTTTTTTCACACAGAGAGTGGTGAATCTCTGGAACTCTCTGCCACAGAGGGTAGTTGAGGCCACAGTTCATTGGCTATATTTAAGAGGGAGTTAGATGTGGCCCTTGTGGCTAAGGGGATTAGGGGGTATGGAGAGAAGGCAGGTACGGGATACTGAGTTGGATGATCAGCCATGATCATATTAAATGGCGGTGCAGGCTCGAAGGGCCGAATGGCCTACTCCTGCACTTAATTTCTATGTTTCTAAGTGAGAGAGATGGGAAGGCAAGCAGCTCTGGAGGGCAGAGAGGAAACAACAACAAGTTGGAGCCTTGCCCTTCAACGCTTACCTGAAAGTCATGCGAGTTGTTGCCAATCTGGTTAACGTTCGGTAAGGATCCTCCATAATACTGTGCCCGGGTCTGTGCCAATCGTAAATGGTGCAGCTTGTGAAACTGAACCTGGGAACAATTAGAAAGTGAAGTCAGTCTAGAGTTACTCAAACATCAACAACAATGCATCTATAGAAACATAGACAACATAGAAAATAGGTGCAGGAGTAGGCCATTCGGCCCTTTGAGCCAGCACCGCCATTCAACATGATCATGGCTGATCATCTAAAATCAGTACCCCATTCCTGCCTTCTCCCCGTATCCATTGATTCCGTTACCCCTAAGAGCTAAATCTAACTCTCTCTTGAAAACATCCAGTGAATTGGCCTCCACTGCCTTCTGTAGCAGAGAATTCCACAGATTCACAACTCTCTGGGTGAAAACATGTTTCCTTATCTCCGTTTTAAATGGCCTCTCGTGTGTTGGGAGTGGATGTGAAAGTCGGATAACATAGAACTCATGTGATCAGGTGATCAATGGTCAGCCTGGACTCGGTGGGACGAAGGGCCTGTTTCCATGCTGTAAACATTCTAAACTGTCCCTAGTGTGTGTAGGCTGGTGTTGGTGAGAGGGGATCGCTGGTCGGTGAGGTCTTGATGGGCCAAAGGGCATGTTTCCGCCTTGTATCTCTAAATTTAAACATTAAACTTAACTAAACCTTTTTAATCACTGAACACGTCTTATAGATTATTTTCCTATTTATGTGTTTCTGGGACTTGGAGGTCACAGGCAAGGCTGGCTCTGCAGACATTGAGGAGGGGGAAGGCTTTTCTCACAGAGTGTTGTGAAACTTTGGAATTCTCTAGCCTGTGGAGGATGAGCCATTGACAGCAAAAATAGACCAATTGTTGAGGAAGTCAAGGTTTCTGTGAATGAAGCCAAGCCAAGGTTAGATCAGTGGTTTAGTTTAGGTAAATTTAGAGATACAGCATGGAAACAGGCCCATCGTCTCACCGAGTCGAGGCTGACCATCGATCACCCGTTCACATGAGTTCCACGTTATCCCGTTTCCACGTTCACTCCCACCGCACTCGAGGCAATTTACAACCAACCCACAAACCTGTACGTCTTTGGGATGTGGGAAGAAACCGGAGCTCCTGCAGGAAACCCACGCAGTCACAGGGAGAACATGCAAACTCCACACAGGCAGCACTCGAGGTCAGGATCAATCACGTGTGCGTCTGTCTCTGGCGCTGTGAGGCGGCCGTGATGTTACTGAACGGCAGCTTACAGTGAGGGCCCACTCCTGCCCCTAGCTCGGATATAGGTCCCACTGCCCACCCTCTGGGCTACAGCAGAAGACTATCAGGAGTTAACCACCAGTCGGACTGGAGTCGCAGGCAGGCCTGACCAAGTGCAGAACAGATTTCCAACCATGAAGCGTGACTATTTCGACATAAAGGACATTTGTATTTGGAAGTGAGAATGCCGGCAATATTGCAGATGCTCAGTTTGAACCAAAGCCAAGAATTTCATGGCTGTCGTTGTGGATGCTAGTTGTTTATTCCACATCTACTTGATGATGGGAATTTTAAATTACCCAGCTGCTGTGGTAGGCTTTGAACTGATGGATTCACTTGGCTTGTTTGTGGGTCGGTGGGACTGTCATACAAGGAGACGTTGAGCAGTTTGACTTTCCACGGTCTCCCATTCAGAAGAACGGCAGGTGATATTGAAATAAACAAACTCATCAGAGTTCAACGAGGTTCTCATAGGAATGAAGTTTACCCTGGGCCAGGAGTCCAGAACCAGGGACCACAGATCCATATAACATGGATACAGGCCCTTCAGCCCCACAGTCCATGCTAACCAAGATGCCCCATCTAAGCTAGATCCATTTGCCCACATTTGACCCATCTCTCTCAACCTCTCCTATCCATGTATTTGTCCAAATGTCTTTCAAATGTTATAGTACCTGCCTCAACTACCTCTTATGGCAGCTTGTTTTATTAACCCTTTGTGTGAAAAAGTTGCCCTTCAGGTTCCTATTGTCGTTTCCCTCCCACATCATATAATATCAATGGATATTTTTAAGGCAGAGATAGATAGATTCTTGATTAGTATGGGTGTCAGGGGTTATGGGGAGAAGGCAGGAGAATGGGGTTAGGGAGAGAGATAGATCAGCCATGATTGAATGGTGAAGTACACTTGATGGGCCGAATGGTCAAATTCTGCTCCTATCACTTGTGACCTTCAGCCCACGACCCTTGCTTCTTGTTTCCCCTCCCTTGGATACAAGACTGTGCAATAATTCTATCTATTCCACTCATAATTTACACACCTGTCAGATCACCCTTCAGCCTATATAAGCTCTCAGTCAGGGCTAGGTTAGGTTATTCAGGTCTGGGAAATGGGAGAAAGACAACAAATGCTGGAGAAACTCAGCGGGACAGGCAGCATCTATGGAGTGAAGGAATAGGCGACTTTTCGGGTCAAGACCCTTCTTCATACTGATGTCGGGGAGGGAGGGGCAGGGGCGGGGAAGAGGCAGAGACAGTGGGAGAGCTGGGAAGGGGTGGGGAAGGAGGGAGAAAGCAGGGACTACCTGAAATTGGAGAAGTCAATGTTCACACCGCTGGGGTGTAAACTACCGAAGCGGAATATGAGGTGCTGCTCCTCCAATTTGCGGTGGGACACACTCTGGCCATGGAGGAGGCCCAGGACAGAAAGGTCGGATTTGGATTCAAATGGGAGATGACTTTTCAGAAGTCTTTCGTGTGAAGCTCTGTGGATGCTTTTGTTACATTTAAAGGAGAAATTAATAGGAAACATAAGAATATGGAGCACAGGCAATAATAAGGCTGAAGTTGAGAGCCATTCAGGATATTGGTACACGATAGTCTACCCAAAGAACACAGACAGGTACAGGCTCTTCAGCCCACAATATCCATGCTGAACATGATGACAAGGTAAACTAAACTATCCATCCTGCACATAGTCCATATCCTTCCATCCCTTGAATATCCATGTGCCTGTCTAAAAGCCTCCTCCACCAGACTTGTATCTGCCTCCACCACCACCTCCAGCAACATATTCCAGGCACCCACCACTCTCTGTGTAAAATAACTTGTCCCGCACATCTCCTCTAAATTTCCCTCCACTCAGCTTCAAGCTTTGCCCACTAGTCTTTGACATTTCCACTCTGGGAAAAAGATTCTGACTGTCTACCCTATCTATGCCTCTCATCATTTTATATTCTCCTGCTTCTACCTCGAGGAATTCTTAGATTAGTTTAGTTTAGAGCAGGTGAACAGGCCCCTTGACCCACAGAGTCCACAGCGACCAGCGATCGCCTACACACAATACGGACAGTTTACAACCAAAGTCAATTAACCTACAAACCTGCACGTCTTTGGAATGTGGGTGAAAGCTGGAGCACGGGGTCACGGGAAGAACGTACAAACTCCGTACAGGCAGCACCCATAGTCAGGATCGAACCCGGGTCTCTGGCGCTGTAAGGCAGCAACTATACCGCTGCGCCACTTTTTCTGAAAGGGTCTTGCAGTTAATAACTGCACTGCTGCAAGATGGAAGATTTTCATCACCATCTCAGGTCTGGTTCAACATTACAGGTCTTGCCAACAACACCCATCAGCTATAAATGAATAATTGTGCGAAACTAGAACGAGATAACAAGTGCCAGCCCTCGCTAAAGACGGCATCCAATAAAGAACCATGGGCTTTCAGTTATTCCATAATACTTTAGGCAAGGCTTGAGAGAGGGATAGCTGCAGCTTTAAAACAATAACAATGCGTGGCCAACTCAGCCCGATGCAACCTAACAAGTCTTATGGGCACTGCAACACAGTTCAGGTGCTACAACAGAGAGCAGATAGAATCAGTATCAGAAACCAAACCTAGTTTGTTGAATGAACAAAAATGTAGTTGTTCCTTTGTGTTCATATATATGTGACCTTTTGCAAACTTGTAATTTGCCAAAATACATTTCATCTCCGAGTGTCTGCGTAATCTCTGCGCTTTCTTAATTATCAATGCAGTTAATGCCTAACTGCACAGGTACCGACCTCCCCACCATCAAAGGTCCATCACAGTACTGACCTCCCCACTATCATCGAAGGTCCATCACAGTACTGGACCTCCCCACCATCAATGGGATCTACAGGAGTCGCTGCCACAATAGGCAGCCAGCATCATCAGAGACCCACACCACCCTGGCCACGCTCTCATCTCACTGCTACCATTGGGAGGAAGGTACAGGAGCCTGAAAACGTGACCTCCAGGTTCAAGAACAGCTTCTTTCGAACAACCATCAGGCTCTTGGACACTGCACAACACTAGACCTCAGCAACTGTGATCTAACACGGACTGAATCTTTGATCGCCCTACGGAGTTTGGTTGCACACAATGATGTTTACCTGGTATTATTGTTATTAAATTGTTTTATAATTGATGATTACAGAGTTATCTGTGTGTTGCGGCACTAATGGGCCTGTTAAGATACAGAACATAGCCGCCCATTGTTCTATTGCTGGTACATAGAACAATGAAATACCCTTGACTCTTGATGTGGGCAACAATTAGAGGTTACTGGGCTAGCAACTGGAGACAAGCACTCTGCCCTCTGGAAAACATAAACTCAATTAATTAAATAAGCCTAAAATTAACGAGCTGCTATAGCAACCTTAACATTGCACCTTCCACACTGTTGTTGAAACCTAGTTCACATATCCACACCCTGTCTGGCAGTGATATGATCCACTAATGAGGCAGAATTCATACCGTCATAAGGGATAGGAACAGAATTAGGCCATTCAGCCCATCAAGAATGCACTTTTTTAGTTTTAGAGATACAGCTTGGACAGAAATAGGCCCTTCGGCCCACCGTGTCAGCACCAACCACCAATCCCCACACATTAACACTATCCTACACACACTAGGGACAATTTACACTTAAACCAATCCAATTACCCTACAAACCTGCACGTCTTTGGAGTATGGGGGGAAACCAAAGATCTCAGAGAAAACCCACACGGTCACGGAGAGAACGTACAAACTCCGTACAGACAGCACCCGTAGTCTGGCGTTGCAATGCAGCAACTGCACCACTGCACCGCCGTGCTGCCCTCATTTGTCCAGTGTGCAGAGTGGAGTGAGTGTATATACTGGAGTGCATGAGCTACAAGGAGAGGTTGGATAAACTGGAAGGACACAGAGTGCTGGAGTAACTCAGCGGGTCAGGCAGCATCTGTGGAGAACATGGATAGGTGACGTTTCACAGAGTGCTGGAGTAACTCAGCGGGTGCAGCAGCATCTATGGAGCTAAGGAAATAGGCAACGTTTCGGGCCGAAACCCGGAAGGGTTTCGGCCCGAAACGTTACCTATTTCCAGAAGGGTTTCGGCCCGAAACGTTACCTATTTCCAGAAGGGTTTTGGCCCGAAACGTTACCTATGTCCAGAAGGGTTTCGGCCCGAAACTTTGCCTATTTCCTTAGCTCCATAGATGCTGCTGCACCTGTGGAGAACATGGATAGGTGACGTTTCACAGAGTGCTGGAGTAACTCAGTGGGTCAGGCAGCATCTGTGGAGAACATGGATAGGTGACGTTTCACAGAGTGCTGGAGTAACTCAGCGGGTCAGGCAGCATCTGTGGAGAACATGGATAGGTGGCATTTCACAAAGTGCTGGAGTAACTCAGCGGGTCAGGCAGCACCTATGGAGAACATGAATAGGTGATGTTTCGGGTCGGGACCTTTCTTCAGACTGATTGTAGGGGGACTATTTTCTCTGGAGAACTGGTTCAGAGCAGAGCAAACAGAAGTGTATAAAGTTATGAAAGGCATAGATAGGGTAGGCAGTTAATAACATGAGATAGTTTGCATTCTCATGGCCTTGTGAGCTTCGATACACAAAGGGTTCCTATGATTCCAGGAGATGGCTGTGATGGGAGTGTTGGAAGGTATCCTGCATCCACACTACTGCACCTTGTCTCTTGTATAAAAGCTGGATAAACACCACCAAACACAAAAGTGTTGAGGGAACCTGCAGCTGGCTGACATTTTAAAATCCACAAGGGTCCCGCCTCCATAAAAGTTATTCAAAAATGCTGAAAGATGTGCTGTTTTAATACTAATTTGACATATTGCTGGTGAAGGGTACAGCATTGATTTTGGAATAATTGAAACAAAACCTTTCTTCCGCTCATCCCCGCAGCACTGCTTCACAAGTTACAGGAGTAGAATTAGGCCATTCGGCCCATCGAGCCTACTCCGCCATCCAATCATGGCTGATCTCTGCCTCCTAATCCCATTTTCCTTGATGCCCATTCTACTCAAAAATGTGTCTATCTCTGCCTTAAAAATATCCACTGACTTGGCCTCCACAGCCCTCTGTGGCAATGAGTTCCAGAGATTAACTACCCTCTGACTAAAGAAGTTTCTCCTTTCTAAACGAGCGCCCTTTAATTCTGAGGGTATGACCTCTGGTCCTAGACTCTCCCACCAGTGGAAACATCCTCTCCACATCCACTCTATCGATGCCTTTCATTATTCTGTAAGTTTCAATGGGGTCTCCCCTCAACCTTCTAAACTCCAGTGAGTACAGGCCCAGTGCTGTCAAACGCTCATCGTATGTAACCCACTCATTCCTGGGATCATTCCTGTAAACCTCCTCTCGACCCTCCCCAGAGCCAGCACATCCTTCCTCAGATATGGGGCCCAAAATATGCTTGCAGTACTACACCTGAAAGAGCCTGAGCTTGCATTTCTAACACACTGTAAGAGCACCCTTTCAGCCATCTTCTATTTTTACCTTCAATAGGTATCCGTGATCTTCACCATCACTGATTTAAACCAGTTAGTGTCTATAGTTGCCTGAATATGTTCCATTCACCTTCAATGCAGGCGACTGGTCAGCTCTCCACCATTTCGTTGGCATTGCCACATCCCACAGCTGATTAAATATACTTTCTTGTCTCAAATCACTCTTTTAGTAATTTGTTAGAAATGCAAATGGTATAGTCCACCCACATCAGAGTTGTTAATCCCTTTTTAAAGTATGGTTAGCTGGATTAATAAATCTTCATGTGTAGGATGGAATTGCAGATGCTGGTTTACACTGAAGATAGACACAAAATGCTGGAGTAACTCAGCGGGACAGGCAGCATCTCTGGAGAGAAGGAATGGGTGACGTTTCGGGTCGAGCCCCTTCTTCAGACTGAGTGACTATTCTTAATTTTCTATTTAAAATACACTAATTTCCTCTTCCAATGTTACCTCCACCTACTTTGTCACTCTGGTAACTACCAAAGCAAAATAACAATATAATATTTCTACCAATGCAATATATCCCAGTCATTTCCTTTAGTATTCACCAGCATATCTCTTAATGATCAATTCTCATACGGTCATGTGATAGGAGCGGAATTAGGCCATTCGGCCCATCAAGTCTACTCCGCCGTTCAATCATGGCTGACCCATCTCTCCCTCCCAACCCTCTTCTCCTGCCTTCTCCCCATAACCACTGACACCCGTACAAATCAATAATCTATCTATCCCTGCCTTAAAAATATCAATCGACTGCCTCCACCGTCTTCTGTGGCAAAGAATTCCACAGATTCCACAAATTCCTCCTCATCTCCTTCCAAAAGGAACGTTCTTTAATTCTGAAAGGATTCTCTTCCAAGCATCGCAAATTTTACTGATGTGTCTGTAATTTTCCTTTATCATTTTGTTTTGTTCCTTGGCAATTTAATTCCATGCTTCCGTTTCACCTTCCTAATTGTTTTTCGTGACTTGACTTCTGATCCCTTGGTGTTCTCTTATCATGCTCTCCTCTGTTCTTTGAGAGAAAATTTTTGCCCTCAATTGTTCCCCCGAGTCTCTTTATTTACATCCATGTCTCATGACTGTTTAATTTGTTCTTTCTGTTTCATCAGAATATATTTCCCTGCAGTTGAAACACCAGATCTCTTTGCTGTTGGCCAGTAATGTTGGTTGCTTTATCTACCCAAGTAGATAACACTTAAAATAAGCTTTTCTTCAATCTCTTTAGTCCCGGTAATCCTTAAATATTTTTCTATTATCATGATAAACTACACAATAATATGGTAATTACTGCCCACCTCTTTTATCTGCTCCATTTGATGTCCCAAGATTCAATATCAAATCTTCCCTTCTTCCCTGTGGGTTTTTGGTTCAAGATTGAGTTGCATGAAAAAAAGTTCTTGAAGATCCCGACATCAGTCTGAGAATGGGTCCCGACCCGAAACGTCGCCTATCCCTTCTCTCCATAGATGCTGCCTCACCCGCTGAGTTTCTCCAGCATTTTTGTCTACCTCTTGAAGATCAAAATGGATTCATAATGTAAGGTCAATCAGGCAGTACCTTCCTGGATGCCTCCGATACATGGACTACCCAATCAGGCACTAGTAGTCCTGCCAGTTGCACACTCGACAATGGACCACTGTGCCCCTCCCCCCCCACCTCAGCTGGCCACGCAGCATCTCTGGCGAAAAAGGATTGATGATGTTTCGAGTCGGTTCCCCGACGAAAGGTCCCAACCCAAAAAGGTCACTGATCCATGTTCTCCAAAGACGATGCCTGACTCACTGAGTTTCTCCAGCACTGTGTGTCTCTCAATGGTCTAATCATTGTGTTGGCCTATAAATGCAAGTGTTCATCTTAACCAAGTCATCACGTAACCAACCACTTCATTGCCTGTTTCTTGGTTTTGTTTGATCTTCCCATAAACCATCTCTTAATTCCATTTGCCACAGTCGTGTCTCCCCAACCAGCCCAGTGATAGCATCCAGCTGTCAAGCCATCAATATCTCATAAAGTTCGGAAAGAGTTCTGGAAACAGATTTAGATCTAAGGTCAAAATAGTCACTAGGACGAGAGCCAATTCCTGTTGGATGAGAACAGATCTGGGTAAACTGGCCACATTTCTTGGCAGGGACAACTAAGATTGAACATTAAAAGACCAGAATACATAGTAGAATTAGGCCATTTGGCCCATTGACTCCGCACCACTATTCAATTATAACCGATCTGTTTCTCCCTCACGACTGCAATCTCCTCCACACAACCTTTGATGCTCTTACTAATCAAATCCTATCAATCTCCGGTTTAAAAATACCTAATAATTTGGCCTCCACTGCCGTCTGTAGCAATGAATTCCACAGATTCACCACCTCATCTCCATTCCAAAAGGTACATCCTACATCCTTTTATTCTGAGGCTGTGCCCTCTGGTCCTAGACTCTCTCACAAGTGGACATGTTTATATTATAACCCCCAGGTACAATCCCATGAGTGAGGGGAGGGAAATAGAGTTAAAAAAGGCACTGCCTGCTCTTACAAGGAGGAGCTGGCAGATTAGAGAAAATACAAAGGTTTATATTTTAAAAAAAAGGGAAATGAGACGCAATGAGAAAGGATGACAAAGTACAGGGAGAAAACATAGATACACACATACACACATATACACACACACACAAGAGATTGCAGATGCTGGAATATGGATCAAACTACAAACTGATATCAATATCACTGCAAATGTTGATTTATACCAAAAATAGACACAAAGTGCTGGAGTAATTCAGCGGGTCAGGCCATATCTCTGGAGAAATAGTATACATGTGAAAATTGGGCCAACCCGAAACGTCACTCCAGAGATGCTGCCTGACCCGCTGAGTTACTCCAGCATTTTGTGTCTATCTTTGGTATTTATGTCACATGCACTGAGCTACAGTGATGCATTTGTTTGCACATTATTCAGTCAAGTCATACTATACTACAGGTATCAAACCAAACATAAAGGAATTAATGTTCATGGATGTTGCAGTGTCTTGACCCGAAACATCGACAATTCCTTCCCCCTTCCCCTCCCTACAGTCGCCCCAAAAAATCGCCTAAGTGGGACAGGCCCTTAAGGAGGTTCGGCAAGTCTTCAGCGACTCTTCCCAACCTCTACAGACACACTGTGGTAAACATCCTATCCCAATGCATCTTAGCTTGGTTTGGCAACAGCTCTGCCCAAGACCACAGAATTAGCAAAGTTGTGGATGTTGCCCACTTCATCACAAAAAAAGCCTCCCCACCATCGATTCCATCTACACGTCACACTGCCAACTGTACACCGACAATCAATGACCACTCACACCCCGGCCATTCCCTCTTCTCCCCCCTCCTGTTAGACAGAAGACACAGAAGTTTGAATTCTGTGGAATTCTCTTCCTCAGAGGGCGGTGGATTCTGATTCTCTGGATGCTTTCAAGAGAGAGCTAGATAGGGCTCTTAAAGTTAGCGGAGTCAGGGGATATGGGGAGAAGGCAGGAATGGGGTACTGATTGGGGATGATCAACCATGATCACATTGAATGGCGGTGCTGGCTCGAAGGGCCGAATGGCCTCTACTCCTGCACCTATTGTCTATCGAAAGCACGCACCACCAGATTCAGGAACAGCTTCTTCCCCTCCGTTACGTTCCTGATTGTGGACTTTCTACTTGTATTTATCTGCATTTTTTGCTCATTATAATAAGTGTAACTCTATATTCTGCACTCTGGCATTTCTACCGTTGCACCACCTGTGGTATGTGTTTGGTTTGATGGTACCCATGTATAGTATGACTTGACTGAATAACACGTTGAACAAAGCTTTGCACTGTATCAATAATAAACCAATACCTAGTAATTCAGAAACAGAATCCTGGGCTTTATAAAGGGAAACATAAAAGACAAGGAAGAACTGGTAAACTTTTACAATGATTGGCTTTGAGTGGAGCACATTATCCAGTTCTGAATGGGCATTTCAGCCAACGCAAAGGCTTTTAGACAAAAAACAATAGACAATAGGTGCAGTAGGCCATTTGGCCCTTCGAGCCAGCACCGCCATTCACTGTGATCATGGCTGATCATCCCCAATCAGTACCCCATTCCTGCCTTCTCCTTATATCCCCTGACTCTGCTAACTTTAGAGAGAGGGGGAATGCCAGGGCTACCTGAAGTGAGAGAAATCAATATTCATACCACTGGGCTGTAAGCTGCCCAAGTCAAGTTAAGTCAAGTCAAGTCTATTCGTCACATACACATACGAGATGTGCAGTGAAATGAAAAGTGGCAATGCTCGAGGACTTTGTGCAAAAAGACAAACAAACAAACTATAAACACACTCATAAACACACACATATTCTTTTACATATTAAATATTGGAAGGAAAAACGTTCAGTAAAGTTAGTCCCTGGTGAGATAGGAGTTTACAGTCTGAATGGCCTCTGGGAAGAAACTCCTTCTTAACCTCTCCGTTCTCACAGTATGGCAACGGAGGCGTTTGCCTGACCGTAGCAGCTGGAACAGTCCGTTGCAGGGGTGGAAGGGGTCTCCCATGATTTTATTGGCTCTGGAGTTGCACCTCCTGATGTATAGTTCCTGCAGGGGGGCGAGTGAAGTTCCCATAGTGCGTTCGGCCGAACGCACTACTCTCTGCAAGCAAAATATGAGGTGCTGTTCCTCCAATTATGTTTAGCCTCACTCTGACAATGGAGGAGACCTTGGACAGGAAGGTCTGTGTAGGAATGGGAAGGAGAATTAAAGTTTCCAGCAACCGGGAGATCAGGTTGGTTCAGGCAGGCTGAGCGAAAATGTTCGGCGAAACGATCGGCCAGTCTGTGCTTGGTCTCGCCGATGTATAGGAGTCCACATCTTGAATAATGGATACAGTAGATGAGGTTGGAGGAGGTGCAAGTGAACCTCTGCCTAACCTGAAAGGACTGTCGGGGGGGGGGGGGTCCCTGGACAGAGTCGAGGGAGGAGGTATAGCGACCGGTGTTGCATCTCCTGCGGTTGTAGGGACTTGTTCTCCTCTGAGCAGCGCAGGTTACAAAGAAATCTGATCTAAGTATTTATAATTATGAAGAAGACAGAGCAGGTGCAGCGAAACGACCCTCATTGTTCCAAGATAATAGACAAGGGAGCAGAGAGACAAGGCAATTGTCAAAACCAAACGTGGCAGTGGGGAAAAAAAGCAACAAAATGCTGGAGTAGATCAGACAACATCTGTGGAGAACATGGACAGGTGATGCTTTGGGTTGGGACCCTTTGTCAGATTGGTTGCAGTAGGGGGGGGAAAAGCCGGAAGAGAAGAGGGGCAGGACAAAGCATGACGAGCAATAGGTGGGTACAGGTGAGAGGGGATTTTGATTGGCAAATGGTTGGACAAAGGCCAGAGATAGAGAGACAAAAATATCGTGAGATAAGGAGATAGGAATGAAAGTGGGATGAAACGTGAAGCCAGAGGAAGGGATGAAGGTGGAAGGTGATGTAGGGGGGAGAGAAGGGGACGTGGATACATGGATGTACATCTTGGGAGGGCACAATGAGGAAACAATTTTGTTTTTATACAGCAAGTGATCTCCATCCAGAATGCCCTTCATCATTTTGTACACATCAGTTGGGGTTCCCTTTCAGCTTTCATTGTACACAGGAAACAAACCCAATCTATCCAGTCCCAACCCAAAACATCACCTATCCATGTTCTCCACAGATGCTGCCTGACCCGCTGAGTTACTCCAGCACTCCGTGAAACGTCACCTATCCATGTTCTCCACAGATGCTGCCTGACCCGCTGAGTTACTCCAGCACTCTGTGAAACGTCACCTATCCATGTTACCCACAGATGCTGCCTGACCCGCTGAGTTACTCCAGCACTCTGTGAAACGTCACCTATCCATGTTCTCCACAGATGCTGCCTGACCCACTGAGTTACTCCAGCACTGTGTGAAACGTCACCTGTCCATGTTCTCCACAGATGCTGTCTGACCCGCTGAGTTACTCCAGCACTTCGTTTTGTAGTCACTCCTGCCTCTTGCCAGTCTCTCCCCACAGCTCATCCCAATCAATATCCACGTTAATCATCTCCAGGTTGCGTTCCATTTGCCAATGTTGTTTCCACATAACTGGTCGATCGATAACTCGCTCAGTGACACGTTTCCCACTCACCATGAGCCTCTCTGCCAGTTTTGGTATCATCGTTAAATTCCTGAACTGCTGTCTCTACATTTAAGTCCGAATTCCATAGAGAAGCAACTGGACCCAACAGTTTAAGCACATGGCATAGTCAAAGAAACAAGCCCTTCGGCCCAACTTGTCCGTGCCGATCAACGTTCTAAGCTTGTCCCACCTGCCTGCCTTTGGCCCATATCCCTCTAAACCTGTCCTATCCATCTACCTGTTCAAATGTCTTTTAAATGCTGTACTGTACCCATCTCACCTACCTCCTCTGGCAGCTCATTCCAGATACTCACAACCTTCTGTGCGTGAAAAAGTCTATTAAATCTTTTCCCTCTCACTTTAAACCTATGTTTTCTAGATTCTTCTACCCTGGGAAAAATACTCTGTACATTCACCTCATCTATGCACCTCGTGGTTGTATACACCTCGAAGTAACTCCTCTGCTTCCTGCACTCCAAGAAATAAAGTCTGTCTGCCCAACCTCTCCCTATAGCTCAGGCCCTCAAATCCCAGCAACATCCTCATAAACTCTTTCTAACTTAATGTCATATTTACCACAGCAGGTGACCAAAACTGAACACAGTACTCCAAGTGCGGCCTCACCAACGTCTGGTTTTGTATTATCTGACTTGATTGGATAGCATGCAAAACAAAGCTTTTCGCAGTACATCAGTATGCTTGACAATAAATAATAAATCTAAACTTAAACTTAACCTAACATGACATGCCAACCCCTATACTCAGTTCCCTGGCAGGTGAAAGCCAGTGTGCCAAATGCCACCCTATCTATCTGCAGCACCACTTTCAAGGAACGACAGTATGTACTTGTGCTCTGATCCCTCTGCTCCACAACAACCCTCTGCTCTTCCTGACCAGGTCAGGCTGGACATTCTGGAATGGGAGTGGAACACATCAAGATTGATGTGCTTTCTTAATAATTGCATCAGTGTTCTCGGACCACTCTGAGGTGCCACTGCTAAATCCACCCTCCGCCACCCCCAGTTTAAATTCCATTTGGAATATTTTTGGAGGACCAGGAAACCAAGAACCAAGACAGAGAAGAGGAGGAATTTCTTCAATTGGGGTTTTTGATTGAGTTGCTTGAAAGATACACAGGAAACAGGCCCTTCGACCCATTGAACCACATCGACAATCAGTCGCCTATTTCCACGTTACCCCAATTTTTCATCCACTCCCACACATCAGGGGCAATATTACGGAAATATTGTTCCATTGTAAGTCCTTCAGTTACAACCAATGCAATATATTTCCATGTCTCTGTAGTTAAATACATTTAAAATAATTACAAGCATTACAGCATATTAAATATTGTCACTATTTGCACCATATTTGGAAAATAATTTGGCTGAACCTTAAATGTTTTAACTTTAATACCTTCTTAAATATTGTCACATTTAACATGTCATACTAAATATTATCATATAATTAATAAGCCTTTAAATATGACGATATTTAAGAAGATATTAAAGTTAAAACGTTTCAGGTGCAACCAAATTATTTGCCAAATATACTGCAAGTAGTGACAATATTTAATATGCTGTAATGCTTGTAATTAAAACAGAAATCACTATTAGGAATATATAATGCAGCTAGTTATTTAATGACGAGTTATATTAGTGTTACTTTACTGAGAGTTGACTTGTTGGTTTAGTCTGGCCCGGCCACTCTTACTCTTACACATCAGGGGCAATATTATGGAAATATTATTCCATTGTAAGTCCTTCAGTTACAACCAATGCAATATATTTCCATGTCTCTGTAGTTAAATACATTTAAAATAATTACAAGCATTACAGCATATTAAATATTGTCACTATTTACAATATATTTGGCAAATAATTTGGCTGCACCTTAAATGTTTTAACTTTAATACCTTCTTAAATATTGTCACATTTAACATGTCATACTAAATATTATATTTAATGTGACATATAATTAATCAGACATTAAATATGACGATATTTAAGAAGATATTAAAGTTAAAACGTTTAAGGTGCAACCAAATTATTTGCAAATAGTGCCAATATTTAATCTGCTGTAATGCTTGTAATTAAAACAGAAATCACTATTAGGAATATATAATGCAACAAGTTACTTTACTGAGAGTCGACTTGTTGATTTAGTCTGGCCCGGCCTGACTAGGCCGCAAAGCCTGGGGCTCGCGTGATTGCCGCGCCCGGCCTCCCGCCGCCACTCACCCGCGACACGCTGAGATCCTTCATCACCTCCTCGAAGGCGGCCGTCTCCTCGGCCTGTTTCTGGGTGTGCAGCGCGATCTTCTCGCTGAACTTGCGGGGGTTGGAGGCGGTCGAGCCGCCGCTGGAAGGCCCAGGGCCGGGCCCGGGGCTGGAGGCCGAGGCCGAGCCGCCTGAGGAGCAGCCAGCGCCGGGCCCGGGGCTGCAGCTACTCCCCGCCATCTCCACACTGGCAGCAGCAGCAGGAGGTGAGAGTCCTCCCTCAATCCCACTGATCCAACAATAAAAATCCCTCTCCCCAAAAATAACAACACCTACTTTATCTAAAACTCCACAATCTGCCCCCAAAACCAGCCCACATTAACTAAAACTCCACAATCTCCCCAATAACAAATCCCACATTAACTAAAACTCCACAATCACCTCCAAAAATAACAACCCCACTAACTAAATATCCACAATCTGTCCCAAATCAAACCCCACATTAACTAAAACTCCACAATTTGCCCCAAATCAAACCCTACTTTAACTAAAACTCCACAATCTCCCCCCAAAACAATCCCACATTAACTAAAACTCTACAATCTGCCCCCAAAACAACCCCACATTAACTAAAACTCCACAATCAGCTCCAAAAATAACAACCCCACTAACTAAATATCCACAATCAGCCCCAAATCAAACCCCACTGTAACTAAAACTCTACAATCTGCCCCAAAAACAACCCCACATTTAACTAAAACTCCACAATCTCCCCAATAACAAACCCCACTTTAACTAAAAATCAACAATCTGGCCCAAAATCAACCACACTTTAACTAAATATCCACAATCAGCCCCAAATCAACCCCCACTTTAACTAAAACTCCACAATCTGCCCCCAAAACAAACCCCACTTTAACTAAATATCCACAATCTCCCCCAAAACAACAAACCCCACATTAACTACAACTCCACAATTTGCCCCAAACAACCAGACAAGCTATAATTACCAAACCCCCACCCCCACAAAATCTCTAAAATTCACCTTAAAAAAAATTAAAACTTACTCCAAAACCTGCCCCTTGATCTAACAAAACCCACCAATTTCTGACCAAACCCACCCTAACTAGATGTCTCAATGTCCCCCTAAAATTCTCTCCAGAAATCTTCCTCAAATCCCAAGATCTGACCCTGAGCCTGTGGCCAAAATTCAGTCCCAAAAGCTGGTCTGGTCACATAGACAACAGCACGACCATCCTGCAGCAACATTCAGCTGGCTGGCCACTCTTCTCCACTGTGTGTCAATGAAAGTTCTCCTTGTCTTCTCTCCACAGTCAGTGGCATCCAAATATGTTCCAACTCCTTGTCTGATTGAAGTACAGATCCCCTCAGCAAAACTCTCCGTCTCCCCTGATCCTTGCCGCTCCAAATACCAGCCCTGGGTTTCCTGGCATCGTTCAAACACTGAAGACACACACACACACAGAAAGGAAAAAAACAAAATGAGAGGTAGTGAAATGAATGCTCCTTCTCAACCGCACCACTAGAGGAGTCAAGAGACCAGCTCACTGACTCAATCACACAAGCAATAGACGAAAACCATTGGACTGTCACTCTCCCCTCCTCTAATAAAAAGGGTGGTTCAAAACAACAAGTTTAATTCGTTCAAACTTCAAAAATACATGTGCAGGAAGGAGCTGCAGATGCTGTTTTAAGGCCAAGATAGACACAAAAAGCTGGAGTAAAATATAACAAAGAACTGCAGATGCTGGAAAATTCGAAGGTGGACAAAAATGCTGGTGAAACTCAGCAGGTGAGGCAGTATCTATGGAGCGAAGGAATAAGCGACGTTTCGGGTTGAGACCCACCTTCAGACTGATGGAGTAAACTCAGCAGGACAGGCGGCATCTCTGGAGAGAAGGAATAGGTGATGTTTCATGTCGAGACCCATCTTCAGATGTACATTCAAATTCATTTCACTTGCACTTTATGTGCAATGTGACGAATACAACAGATTGGTTGATTGACATTCAGAAATATATTTTGAGTTTGAGTTTAGTTTATTGTCACGTGTACCGAGGTACAGCGAAAAGCTTTTGTTGTGTGCTAACCAGTCAGCGGAAAGACAATACATGATTACAATCGAGCCATCTACAGTGTAAACATAGAAACATCGAAAATAGGTGCAGGAGTAGGCCATTCGGTCCTTCGAGCCTGCACCGTCATTCAATATGATCATGGCTGATCATCCAACTCAATATCCCATCCCTGCCTTCTCTCCATACCCCCTGATTCCTTTAGCCACAAGGGCCACATCTAACTCCCTCTTAAATATAGCCAATGAACTGTGGCCTCAACTACCTTCTGTGGCAGAGATCTCCACAGATTCACCACTCTCTGTGTAAAAAATGTTTTTCTCATCTCGGTCCTAAAAGACATCCCCCTTATCCTTAAACTGTGTGACCCCTAGTTCTGGACTTCCCCAACATAGATGGAAACATAAACATAGATGAAAAAGGGGAATAACATGAATAACGTTTAGTCCAAGGTAAAGACCAGTAAAGTCTGATCAAGGATAGTCCGTGGGTCTCCACTGAGGTAGATAATGGCTCAGTACTGCTCTCAAGCTGATCAGTGGATGGTTCAGTCCCTGGATCTGGATCTGGAGGTGTGCATTTTCACACCTATACCACTTGCCCGAGGGGAGGAGAGAGAACATGCTCTATCTAAACTAAATATCACCATGAGTAGCAAAGGTAGACACAAAATGCTGGAGTAAATCAGCTGGTCAGGCAGCATCACTGGAGAAAAGGAACGGATAACATTTCGGGTCGAGACCCTTCTTCAGACCCGCTGAGTTACTCCAGCGTTTTGTGTCTATCTTCAGTTGTAAACTAGCATCTGCAGTTCCTTCCTACACATTAAGGGCAAGGGTGTTTTGTTGAAGGATAAGTGTGTATACGACTGAGTGTGAGACTATCCAAACTCTAGGCACAGAGGTTTATAGATCTATAGGTTGGCGCGATTTAGCTGCCGCTGCTCTCTCTTCACATTGTGTTTTTGATTTTTTTTGTCTTTGGATCGAATTCTGTCTTTAATTTGTGTATTGGTGATGTCTTTATTATTTATTTTACTCTGATTATATGTTTTTGACTCTTGTTAAATTCTGTAAGGTGTCCTTGAGACTTTTGAAAGGCGCCCACAAATAAAATGTATTATTATTATTATTAGAGAATGTGTGAAGATTCTCAGCACAATTTTGATATTTATATATTTTAAATTCTGAATGAGGTTTTTCTTTAGAAAAGCGGGTGAGTTGTTTCTGTGTTGCCCTCCCTAAACCCACCCCGACATTCTCCTCCAGCTTGCGAATGCTCAGAGTTTTGCCCCTGTGATTGTTCTTTGCTGAGGTGGCTTCAGCTGCCAAAGCCCAAGCTCTGGTGGGAATGTGAGGGAAATAAACGGCACTGCCTAGGATAATAATAATAATAAGTTTATTTATATAGCACATTTATAGTCAATTTTCATTGACCCCAAAGTGCTTTACATAATTTAAAAATCAGTTCCATACAAAGCATAAAGATGGGTTAACAAAATAATAAATTGCATAAACAGGACACAACATGTAACATAAACATCCACCACAGCATTCATCACTGTGGTGGAAGGCACAAAAATTTTTGGCCGTCCTCCTCCATCCCCCCCCCCCCCCCGTGGTCAAGACCAGAGTCCAGTCCAGGATCGGTCTTTCCTCACCGGAGACCGCGGCTTCAAGATTGTGTAGGCCGCAGGCCGGCGGTTGAGATTTAAAGACCCCGCCGCAGCCAGAAGCACCGCAGACTGCAGGGCCGGCGGTCGAAGCTCCCCTCCAGGGGTGATGGTAAGTCCATGCCGGGCCCGCGGTAGAAGTTATCCGCGGGCCGGCAATGGTTTGAGTGTAATTGATGAGTGCAATGGATGAGTGTAATTAGATGCTTGATGGCCTGGTACGTCAAGTGTCCGCATGAATGTTTTAATGAAATGACCTCTAATTCTAATAACTACCCCTTGTTTTAGCCATCGTTCCCAATCTCAAAAATCAGTCTCATGAATTAGAAGGGACCCGACCCAAAACATCTCCAGATTCAGGGACATTTTCTTCTCAGTTGTTCTCAGCCAATTGAACCATCCTACCACAACCAGAGAGCAGTGCTGAACTACTATCTACCTCTTTGGTGACCCTCGGACTATCCTTGATCGGACTTTGCTGGCTTTACCTTGCACTAAATGTTATTCCCTTATCATGTATCTGTACACTGTAAATGGCACAATTGTAATCAATAGACAACAGGTGCAGGAGCAGGCCATTCGGCCCTTTGAGCCAACACCGCAAAGTCATGTATTGACTTTCTGCTGACTGGTTAGCACGCAACAAAAGCTTTTCACTGTACCTCGGTACACGTGACAATAAACTAACTAAATGTCACCTATCCATATTCTCCAGAGATGCTGCAGGCCTGCTGAGTTTCTCCAGCACTCTGTGTTCCCTCATGAATCTATACTGTAAATATAATTAATCCAGGCTTGTAGATGGGAGAGCAAAATGAACAAAACCCTCTGGGTGTGGCCTCGACAATGCAGTCTCGTTATTCATAGTACAACTTCCTCATTCTTGCATTCATTTCACATGCAGGAGAGGCTAACGTTCTACCTATTTGTCTGACTGCTTGCTACAGGTCCAGGAGAAACACTGGCCTTCAGTCAACAGAAACCCCTGTGCCAAAGGAAAAAGGAAGAGTCGCTTGCCAAGGCCACCTGTGGACAGCCATGTACAGCCACCTACTCTGGAATAAATCACGCACTGCCTCACAAAGAGCGTAACTAAGAATATTGATGAAGGCAGATGTGGTGTATGTGGAATGGAAGGATTTTGATAAGACCCACTGGTCTAGAAGGTCAAGACATCATGGATGTCAGGCGTAAAACAACCTGCTGGTCGCGCAGCATCTATGAAGAGAAATGGACAGGTGACGTTTCTGGTCAGGACCCTTCTTCAAGCCTGTCTCTGGATCGTAGACGTGTTGGCAACAGGATGGCTCAGTAATAGGGGGGCAGAGGCTGCTGATGTTTGGGGATTTACCTGTAACCAGTGGCCAACCACAAGGACCAGTGCTGAGACCTATGTTGTTTGTCTTGTATACAACTGATCAGTGAGCATGTCGGTGGCCCGAAGAACACGAGTGCAAGATGACCATGAATGAGTGGAGCATTGGCGGAGAAAGTTATGAAAAGACACAAAGATCAACTGGAATGTTGGATGGAGAGGTGGCAAATGGCATTTACACTGGGCAAATGTGAACTTTGTCACATGGGCTTGTACACTCTGGAGTTTAGAAGGATGAGAGGGCATCTCATTGAAACATATGAGATTCTTAAGTTTGGACACGCTAGAGGCAGGAAACATGTTCCCCATGTTGGGGGAGTCCAGAACCAGGGGCCACAGTTTAAGATTAAGGAGTAAGCCATTTAGAACGGAGACGAGGAAACTCTTTATTCTCACAGAGAGTGGTGAATCTGTGGAATTCTCTGCTGGTGGAGGCTGGTTCTCTGGATGCTTTCAAGAGAGAGCTAGATAGGGCTCTTAAAGATAGCGGAGTCAGGGGATATGGGGAGAAGGCAGGAGCGGGGTACTGATTGGGGATGATCAGCCATGATCACATTGAATGGCGGTGCTGGCTCGAAGGGCTGAATGGCCTACTCCTGCACCTATTTTCTATGTTTCTATTTTATTAGAGACCCTTGCCTCTAGAGGCTGACATATCGAGCGGGGATGCTGCACACACAAGCATTGGTCAGCCTGCATTTGGAGTGTTGTGTATACATCTGGACAGTGTACAGTGGGCAGGGCGTGGAGGCAAACATGTTCACCAGGATGTGGCGTGGAAAGGAGAACTGAAATAAGGAGAGATTAGTTACACAAGGGAACCGCAGGCGCTGAAATCCTGAGCAAAGCACACAGTGCTGGAGGAACTCAGCGGGGCCAGGCAGCATCTGTGGACGGAATAGACAAGGTGACGTTTCTGGATGCTGGGTTTATTCTGGAACGTTGGGTAGCTGAGGAGCAAAGCTCGAGAGGGAAAGCTATAGGAAGATAATCATTGCCGCAGTGTGGGCGAGTCTAGGGGGAGGTTTAAGCTGAGAGTTACAGACCTGAAGGACAGGTTTTTCCATGCAGAGGGTAATGAGAAAGAGTTGCCACCAGGAGGCAATGTTGGCAGATACAATTACAATGTTTATAAGGCAAGTGGACAAGTATTTGGATAGAAACATAGAAAATAGGTGCAGGAGTAGGCCATTCAATATTATCATGGCTGATCATCCAAAATCAATACCCCGTTCCTGCTTTCTCCGCATATCCCTTGATTCTATTAGCCCTAAGAGCTAAATCTTACTCTCTCTGGAAGAATAATACGGGAACATTGGATGTATGTAGATAGGCGTCCATGAGTTAGCATCGATGAGTTGGACCGAAGGGCCCCCATTCTGTGCAGCACAGTTCTTTCTAACAGAAGGGATTTCTAGTCAGTGGTCACCATAGTGGGCGGAGGAAATAAACGGAACAAGTGTGTAGGAAGGAACTGCAGATGCTGGTTTAAACGGAAGAAAGACACAAAATGCTGGAGTAACTCAGCGGGACAGGCGGCATCTACGACTTCTGTTTCCCAGGCCCACGATTGCAAAAGTAATGATAAAGGAAATAGGCCATTGTTAGCTGTGCATAGTTACAGATTTTGGCCTTGATATGATTCCAAGATATGGAAAGCTGAGATGATGATTGCAGGTCCAGGTACAACTGCAGGCTGAACTCCACCCACAGGCAGTGACGACGTGTCGTGTTTCAGTTCCTCTTGTCCGGTAGCCTAGATACGGGACATCTCCCGCTCACCCTCTCACTCACAGGGGAAAGCAGGTTCTACCTGTCCCCAGTGCAAGGCAATATGGACCTAGTGCCTCAATGCTGACCCTCGGACTATCCTTGATCGGACTTTACCTTGCACTAAACGTTACATCTCACATTCAGGGGGCAGCACGGTGGCACAGCGGTAGAATTGCTGCCTTACAGCGCTTGCAGCACCAGAGACCCGGGTTCGATCCTGGCTACGGGTGCTGTCTGCGCAGAGTTTGTACGTTCTCCCCTTGAGTTTTCTCCGAGATCTTCGGTTTCCTCCACACTCCAAAGACGTACAGGTTTGTAGGTTAATTGGCTTGGTGTAAGTGTAAATTGTCCCTAGTGTGTGTAGGATAGTGTTAGTGTGCGGGGATCGCTGGTCGGTGTGGACTCAAGGGCCTGTTTCCGCACTGTATCTCTAAACTAAACTAAAACAGTCCACATGAACCTACCTGATCTCCCAGTTGCCAAACACTTTAACTCCCCCTCCCATTCCCACACTGACCTTTCTGTCCTGGGCCTCCTCCATGGTCAGAGTGAGGCCCAGCGCAAACTGGAGGAACAGCACCTCATATTTCGCTTGTGCAGCTTACACCCCAGCGGTATGAATATTGACTTCTCTAACTTCAAGTAACCCTTACTTTCCCACTCTCTCCATCCCCTCCCCCTTCCCAGTTCTCCCACCAGGCTGACTGTCTCCGACTACATTCTTTGCTTTCTTGTCACCAGCTCCTAGCTAACAATCTATTCTACATTTGCCTCCAGCTTCATCTCTTTTGATGTCTCATTTTACCCTTCCTTATCTCTGTGTCTCCCTCCCCCATCACTCTCAGTCTGAAGAAGGGTCTCGACCCGAAACGTCACCCATTCCTTCTCTCCAGAGATGCCGCCTGTCCCGCTGAGTTACTCCAGCATTTTGTGTCTATCTTCGGTGTAAGCCAGCATCTGCAGTTCCTTCCTGCACATTCCCTTTTCATGTGTCTGCACCCTGTAATCACATATTATCTTTCCACTGTGGGACAGAACCGCAGATGCTGGTTTAAATCAAAGGTAGACACAAAATGCTGGAGTAACTCAACGGGATTCTCTCCAGCTTCTCTGGAGAGAAGGAATGGGTGACGTTTCGGGTCGAGTCTGAGGAAGTGAAACTGAGGATGACTAGCAGGAGGCAGCTGTGATCAGAGAGAGATTCAACCAGTTAGCAAACCACCGACCCAACACAGAGATTGAGATAAAATTTATTTTCTCTAAAATGCACCGATTTTCCTGCAAGTACAAGTCGATTGTAAGAGCAACAGTAGCCAGCAGGACCAATAACTTAGCCAGCAACACCATCCTTGTAGAGTTTGTCCCGCACTGTGCCTGGAGAACAAGCCCAGGGATGTTCATTCTCAGCTTCAGTCTTCAGTGGATGAGTGAAGTGCATCCGGCAATGACTGCCTGGATCAGAGAAACACAAGGATCTAACGGCAGCAACTCAGCTCACAATGGCCAAGTGGCAAAATGTAACTTATAAAAATAAGGGGAGGTTGTGCTTTCAAATATTTATGCCCTGAAGCAGTACAAAGGCAACTATAAATGCAAGAGGTGCCGTCTAGGAATGTATATAATCAGAAATATATATAACCGCACACTCTGGTAAGGTGACTGTCCCCACGCTGGCGTTAGGTGGCCACGAGATGTCACTCCTGGTCTGTGTAGAACGGAACCTCACGAGGTCACTGTGTGACGGGGCCGCTCCCCGCTCATGTCTACTTCCCATAGAACTTCTTGTTGAGCAGGAAGATGAGCAGGTTGACGTTGACCTTGGCTTTGTCAAAGATCTTCATGACAGCCACTCCCTCGTACTGGAGCTGGAGTAGGTCCTGGGGGAGAGAGGGGAGGGGGGGAGAGGAGGGGGGGAGAGGGTGAGAGAGAGAGGGGGGGGGAGGGGGGGGGGAGGGGGGGGGAGGGGGGAGGGGAAGGGGAGGGGGGAGGGGGGGGCAAGGGAGGGGGGGGGGAGGGAGTAGATGGGGAGGGGAGGGAGGAGGAGGGGGGAGTAGGTGTAGAGAGAGAGGGGGGGAGAGGGGGGAGGGGGGAGGTGTAGAGAGAGAGAGGGGGGAGGGGGAGGGGGAGAGGAGAGAGACAGAGGGGGAGAGGGAGTGAGAAAGTGTGTGGAGAGAGGGAGGGAGATAGTGGAGAGGAAGGAGGGAGAGAGGGGGAGAGGGGAGAGGGAGTGTGGGGGGAGAGAGAGGGGAGAGGAGAGAGGAGAGAGAGAGGGGAGAGAAAGAGAAAGGGGGGGAGGGAGGGGGGGAGAGGGGGAGGGGAGGGAGAGAGAGAGGAGGGAGAGGGAGAAAGAGAGGGAAAGAGGGAGGGAGAGAAAGAGGGAGGATAGAGGGGGTGAGGGTGGGAGGGGAGAGAGAGGGGACGAGAGGGGGAGAGGAAGAGAGAGAAGGAGGGAGAGAGAGGGAGAGAGAGAGAGAGAGGGAGAGGGAGAAAGAGAGAGGGGGGAGAGAGGGGGGGGAGGGAGGGAGGGAGGGTGGAGAGGGAGGGAGGGGGGAGGGGGAGAGGGAGGGAGGGAGAGAGTGGCGTGAGCTTGATGATGCATGGAACAGTCGGCTGGGTAAATCTACTGCTAGTTCCCCACATGCTGGCCACGAGGACTATTACAGGTGTTCGTGGATATACATTGCCCTTCGCCACAACTCCCAGCATAAAATTATCAACAATTGACAGCATTACAGTTGCAGAGAGTAATGATTTGAGGGAGCCTGGGCCACGATAGTGAGTCTGTGATTCACTCCACTGCATCAAACGCCTGTACGATGCCCCACCCTGTCCACTCCAGCTACACTGGGGCTGCACGGTCGGGCAGCGGTAGAGTTGCTGCCTCACAGCGCCAGACACCCGGGTTCGATCCTAACTACGGGCGCTGTCAGTACGGAGTTTGCACGTTCTCCCCGTGGCCTAATCAAGGGACCACTCATACCCTGGTCATTTCCTCCTTCTCCCCTCTCCCGACTGGCAGGAGTTGCAGAAGTTTGGAAGCACGGAACATCAGCTTCAGGAATAGCTCCTTCCCCACCCTCAACAGACCACTGGTCGAACACAATGGTTACATTGCGTGGTCCTCATCTTCCGACCAACCTCACTGCACACTTGTTTAAGAAGGAACTGCAGATGCTGGAAAAATCAAAGGTTGATAAAAAAAAATGCTGGAGAAACTCAGCGCGTGAGGCAACATCTATGGAGCGAAGGAATAGGTGATGTTTCGGGACTCGACCCATAAATGCTGCCTCACCCGCTGAGTTTCTCCAGCATTTTTATCTACCTCCACGACACACCTTTTTCTCTGCAACTGTAATGCTGTAACACTATGGTATTCTTCTCTTTGACTACCTGTTGTACTTGTGGATGGCTCGATTACACTCATGTACAGTATGATTTCACTGAACAGCGAACAAAAGCTTTTACCGTATCTGTTGCCGAGACTCGAGGGGCCTGAGCTACAGGGAGAGGTTGGAGTAGGCTGGGACTCTATTCCTTGGAGCGCAGCTGGATCTTATACAGGTGTATAAAATCATGAGAGGAATAGATCGGGTAGATGCACAGAGTCTCTTGGCCAGAGTAGGGTAATCGAGAACCAGAGCACATAGGTTTAAGGTGAAGGGGGAAAGATTTAATATGGGTAACTTTTTCACACAAAGGGTGGTGGGTGTATGGAACGAGCTGCCAGAGGAGGTGGTTGAGGCCGGGACTATCCCAACGTTTAAGGAACAATTAGACAGGTACGTGGATAGGAAGGTTTGTAGGGATTGGGACCAAACGCAGGTAGGTGGGACATGTTGGTCGGTATGGGCAAGTTGGGCCGAAGGGCCTATTTCTGGGCTGGATCGGGGAGGGGAGCTGTGGGTGGGTATTTGTTCTGTGATCGGGGAAGGAGGGGGTGGTGTGGGGTGAGCTGGCCCTTCTGTGGGTGGTTTATTACCTGATAGTGGAGCATGAAGGAATCCATTTGAACCCCCATGAACTTTGCCTTCACCTCAAAGTCGCCCACCTCCTCTGTCGGACAGATGTCGAAAATTACATTCTTGAACCTGGAACAGAAAATAATTGTTTTTAGTTCCGAGATACTGCGTGGAAACAGGCTCTTTGGCCACCGACCAGCGATCCCCGCACATTTACACGACCCTACACACACTAGGGGCAGTTTATAGTTGTAACACTGTAAACAAACCAAATCAGCCATGTGTGGGAGGAAACCCGGAGAAAACCCACGCAGCCACTGGGAGAACGTACACACTCTGTACAGACAGCAACCGTACATACTACCTGACCCGCTAAGTTACTCCAGCACTCTGTGTCTATCTCTGGCATAAACCAGCATCTGCAGTTCCTTCCTACACCTCCCATAAGCTACAGTTGTAAATGCAATCTTCCAACCAACCTCATTGTGGACTTTGCACTTTCTCTGTTACTGTAGCACTATATTCTGCATTTTATCTTTATTCTTCCCTCCCTTCCTCCCAACCCGTCATTCCCACGTCTTCCCCTCTCTCCTGTCATTCAGACTCTTGTCTGAAGGAACCGGGAACAAGGAGTTCCTCGCCCCTCATTCACTGTGTGGCTGTCCCACCCCACACCCCCTCTCTCCCGTCCCCTCTCCCCTCCCGCACCCCCTTTCCCCCTCCCCCCTCCTCCACCCCCATCCCGCACCCCCCTTTCCCCCTCCCCCCCCTCCTCCCCTCCTCCCATCCCGCACCCCCTTCCCCCTCCCCCTTCCCTACTCTCCCCCCCCCCCCCCCTCCCCCGGGACACGTACTGGCTGGAGCTGAGGTCTTCTATCTCCAGGAGCACCCCTTTCTCGTGGAGCCGAGCGGCTGTGTAGCGCTGTGACACCTGCTTGCTCTTCTTTCCTTTCACATCGCCCGGCTTCTTGGAGAGTCTGTGGTGATGGGAGGGGAGAGAGGATCAGTGAACACACGTGTCTGACCCTGCGGGGCGGATGGAGGGGATTGTGTAAATGGGGCTTCTAGGTCAGCATGGACGAGTCGGGCCGAAGGGCCTGTTCCCCTGATGGGCAGATCCCTCACTACCCGTTGGCCTTGTGTACGGCACGATTGTCCCCGCACAGGGTGTGATTTACTGGGGTAGCACCAGGCGTGTCGTTGAGTGTCAGAACCTGTGGCCACGATAAACTATCAGCCATACAACCCAGCTGGCAGTGTGGAGTGTGGAGTGTGTGTCTGGGGGCTGGTGCTGTGTGGTTGGGGTTCGGCGATGTGGGTCGGTGCTGTACATGAGCCCTGGCACCGTGCCGAGCACCAGGAGGGAGAGGGTGGGGTAGAGGGGGTGAGTGAGGATTGGGTGGGGGTGTGTGTGGGGGGGGGGGGGGGGGTGAGGAGTGGGGTGGGGGGTGGCGTGGGGGGAGGGGGGGGAGAGTGAGGTGGGTGGGGGGGGTGGGGGGTGAGTGAGTGGGTGAGTGGGGGTGTGGTGGGGGGGGGGGGGGGGGGGGGTGTGGTGTGGGGGGGGGGGGGGTACGTACTTGCCCTTGCTGGCCAGGTTGTCCATGCATGTTTTGATGTACTGGTTGTAGTAATCAGTCTGCTCCTCGTAGAAGGCCGTTTTGGAGATGAGGCCGCTGTAGGTTTGCTGCAGACGCACCAACTCTGCCTTCCGCCTCTGCCGGTATCGCCGCTGGTTACGGATATCCTGCGGGGGGGGGGGGGGGGAGGGGAGGGGGCACCAACACCACAGGTAATCGGGGAGGGCACAGGTACTGCTGCCCCCACCCACCCTCCACCCCAGCCCCCCCCCCCCCCCCTCACCCACACAGGGGTCGCAGAATGAGTGTGTGTGTGTGTGTGTGTGTGTGTGGTGTGTGTGTGTGTGTGTGTGTGCATGTACGTGTGTGTGTGTGTGTGCGTGTACGTATATATGTATATGAGTGTGCACGTGTGTATGTGTGTGTGTGAATGTACGTGTGTGTGTGTGTGTGTGCGTGTACGTGGCATGTGTGCGTGTGAATGTACGTGTGTGTGCATGTGCGTGTATGTGTGTGCGTGTGTGTGTGGCATGTGTGTGTGTGTGTGGGTGTGTGTGTACGTGTGCATGTACGTGTATGTGTGCGTGTGTGGCATGTGCATGTACGTGTGTGTGTGGTGTGTGTGTGTGCGTGTGCATGTACGTGTGTGTCCATGTGCGTGTGTGCGTGTGGCATGTGTGCATGTGCGTGTGTAGCATGTGTGCGTGTGTGGTGTGTGTGTACGTGTGCATGTGCGTGTATGTGTGCGTGTGTGGCATGTACGTGTGTGCATGTACGTGTACGTGTGTGGCATGTACGTATGTGTACACGCGTGTGTGCGTGCGTGCGGGTACCTTGGCCACGTCGTTGATCAGGTCCTGGTACTTGTTTGTGGGGTTGACCTTCCCCAGAGCCGTCAACTTCTTCAGGTTGTGCTCGATCTTCTCCTTCTTCTCCGTCAGCGACATCAGGTTCTCGTCCACCTGCGCTTGGTTCCGCTTCATCTTCTCGGGGGTCTTGGCATCTCGGACGGCACGCCGCTGCATGGCCCGCTGGTGCTCTGCCTCCTGCCCAAACACGGCACAATACATCCCCCCGGTCAGTCCGCTCACCAAAACCCCCACCCCCTGAGACCCCTGCACGACTCCAGCGTGTGAGCTACAGGCAGAGGCTGAGTAGGCTGGGTCTCTGTTCCATGGAGCGCAGGAGGGTGAGGGGTGATCTTATAGAGGTGTACAAAATCATGAGAGGAATAGATCGGGTAGATGCACAGAGCCTCTTGCCCAGAGTAGGGGAATAGAGGACCAGCAGACATCAGTTTAAGGTGAAGGGGGAAATATTTAATAGGAATCTGAGGGGTAACTTTTCACACAAAGGGCGGTGGATGTATGGAACGAGCTGCCAGAGGAGGTAGTTGGGGCTGGGACTATCCCAACGTTTAGGAAACATTTAGACAGGTACATGGATAGGACAGGTCTGGAGGGATATGGACCAAACGCAGGCAGGTGGGACTAGTGTAGCTGGGACATGTTGGTCGGTGTGGGCAAGTTGGGGTGAAGGAAGGGCCTGTTTCCGCGCTGTATCACTGTGACTCCAGGTGTGCGGAGGAGAGTTCACTGACTGGCTGCATCAGGACCTGGTTGGGGAACATGAATGGCCAGGGGCCAGGGAGGATGGAGATAACGGAGTGGTGGACACTGGCCGGTCCGTCACAGGTACTGACCACCCCACCCGATAGGGGATGTCCAGGAGACGCCTGCAAACCGTGACCTCCAGGTTGAAGAACATCTTCAGGCCCTTGAACTTGTGAAGGACATTAGAGGTTGACTTGGCAACGTTGTGGAGTTGGTGCAGTGTTTGTGCCCCTTGTTGTGGCCACAGACCCCAGACCACAGCTGGGACAGTCGGTGAGGGGGACGTGCAGGTGGTCAGTGGGCCAGGGAATGTTCCGGAAGGTGTGTAACGTACCTGCACCGTGGAGGACGGGCACTCGAGGATCTCGGTCAGCGTTTCTCCGGGTTGGAAACGGATCACGTCCACCATCAACCGCTTGGTGCTGGGGAGACACGGGGGAGACACGGGTCAGGCACGGGTCAGACGCGGGTCAGACACGGGGTAGACACGGGGGAGACACGGGGTAGACATGGGGTAGATACGGGGCAGACACGGGTCAGGCACGGGGAGACGGGAGACACACAGGGAGACGGGGTAGGTAGACAGACAGAGGGGAGTACCCCAGACACGGGGCACGGGTTAAACCCAGGGGATCGCGACTATGGGTCCTTTAGACACGGGGTAGTCACGTGTAGTTTAGAGATACAGCGTGGTAGTCACAGGCCCATGGGCCCACACGAGTCCATGGGGTAGGTAGACCAGCGATCCCCACACACAACCCAGGGTTATCGCGTCAAGGGTCCTTTAGTCTATTTTAGTGTACATACAGATACAGCGTGGAAACAGGCCCTTCGACCCACCGAGTCCATGCTGGCCAGCGATCCCCACACATCAAGTCAAGTCAAGTCTATTTGTCACATACACACAACAGGATAGGACAGAAATGTTCAGTAATGACATATCTGTGAGTCACTGGTGAGGAAAGAGTTTACAGTTCTAATGGCCTCTGGGAAGAAACTCCTTCTCATCCTATCCTACACACACTAGCACCTGGAAAACACCCACGCAGGTCACGGGGAGAACGTGCAAACTCCGTACAGACAGCGCCCATAGTCGGGATGAAACCCGGGTCTCTGGCGCTGTGAGGCAGCAACTCTACCGCTGGGCCACTCTTGCAGAATGAACCAACACTGAACAGGTTGTGGAGGGAGCGTGTGGGGATGTGAGGGGTTCTAGAGGAATGCAGCGGCCGTGACTTACTTCAGCAGCAGGGTGCGTGCGTTCATCTCCTCGTTCTCCCCGCCCGACACGTCAAACTTGTTGGTGAGAGACAGCGACACCTCCGTCTTGGCCAGCAGCTCCTTGCCCGCCTCACTCAGCCCTGCCTCACCTGCGGAACAAGGCCGTCACACACACACACACACATGGGGCACGTCACACACACACACGCACACGCATGGGGCACGTCACACATACGCACATGCATGGGGCACATCACACACACCCACATGCATCGGGCATGTCACACCCACGCACGGGGCACGTCACCCACACACGCACGCATGGGGCACGTCACACACACACGCACACACATGGGGCACGTCACACACACACACACGCATGGGGCACATCACACACACACATATGGGGCACGTCACACACACACACGCATGGGGCACGTCACACGCATGGGGCACGTCACACACATGCACACATGCATGGGGCACGTCACACACACGTCACACACACATGCATGGGGCACGTCACACACACGCACACATGGGGCACATGGGGCACGTCATGCATGTATGGGGCACGTCACACAGACGCACGCACATGGGGCACGTGGGGGGTGCTGTACTTGCCGATGAGGGACTCGATGGTGGGCACCTCTCCCAGGTCCTCGAGCAGCTCGTGAATGGGGTCGTTGTGGTCGGGGGCGATGGCATCCTGGTGGTCCAGGAACAGCTGTGGTGGGGGAGGGAAATGGTCAGGGGCAGCGGCAACATCTGTACCCCCCCCACCTCACCAACGTGGCACCTTAACCTCCTGCACCCACCCAGCAACACAACAGACCTGTACCCCCCCACACAACAAGCAGCATTGCAACACCCCAACACTACAGCAGCTTACCGTGTGAGTGTTGATGATCTCCCCGATGGAGATGTAGATGACGGGCTTGTTGAGCGTCACCAGGTCAGAATACTCGTCAACGTTAAACTTATCCTCCAGTTCTGGCACCTCGCACGCTGACTGGAAAAACCTCCTGCAACCAGACAGAGCGGGACAGTGAGCGGGAACGAGAGAGAGAGAGAGAGTGAAGGACAAACTCCAGAGAGAATGAGAGAGACAGAGAGAGGATTGATGGTGGGCTGTGCGTGCGTGTGTGTGTGACAGACCAAATGGGGTGCGTGAGTGAATGAAATGAGTGCGGGGATGACAGAAGCAGAGCTTTCGTTAATGGTCGCTGAGCCAAAACATGAAGCTGCCGTTCTGTAAGAAGTGAGGTGAGATGATTTACAAGGATAGACACGAACAGATGAAGTAACTCAGCGGGACAGGCAGCATCTCTGGATAGAAGGGGAGGTTAGAGGAGGAGAGGAAAGAAATGGGGTGGGGGGAATGAGAGGGGGGGAAGAGGAGAGGAGGGGAGAAGGGAATGGAGGGGAGGGGAGGTGTAGTGGGGTTACCTGAACTTGAGGTGTGCGTGGGACAGGTACTCGTTGATGGAGGCCAGGTGACAATATTCCTTGTCAAACATCTTGTTGGAGGCAGCGTGCTGCAACACCTTGGCGATGGAGCCCAGGTTCCTGCGCTGATCAGTGCTCAGACCCCCCGCGCCCGCAGACATGTCGATGATGTCAAAGGCGTCCGGCGCCACAATGGCAGGGTTCATGTAGCGGTAGTACAGCAGGTTACCCACGATCTACAGACACACGGGTGTCAGTGGGAGACGCACACAGTAGCTCCCCCCACCCCAACCCCCCTCCCCCAACCCACCCACACACAACCCCACCCTGCCCACCCACCCTGCCCAACCCCACCCTGACCAACCCCAACCCCACAGCCACAGAGCCACACCACCACGGGTGTGAGGGAGACGCACACAGCACCCTGCCCAACCCCCACACCTGACCCACCCCCCCACCCACCCCACAGCACCACACACACCTATCCCCCCACCCAGAGGGGGACCCAGGGGAGACACGGGGGGAAGGTGGACATGGAGAAAGTGGACGGGGGGGGGGGGGGGGTCCGCACGCCCGCACGCCCACTTTATCAACTCCTCGTCGGTGGCGTCGGGGAACTTCTCGTGCAGCGAGTCCTTCAGCACCTTGGCAAGAGATCCTCATCCCATAGCTGTGGGGGAGAGAGGGAGGTGAAGAGAGAGAGAGAGAGAGGGAGGGAGGGAGGGAAGGAGGGAGGAGGGAGGGAGGGAGGGAGAGAGGAGAGGGAGGGAGGGAGGGAGGGGAGGGGGGAGGGAGGGGGGGGGGGAGGGGAGGGAGGGAGGGAGGGAGGGAGTGGAGGGAGAGAGAGGGAGGGAGGGAGGGAGGAAGGGAGGGAGGGAGAGAGGGAGGGAAAGAGACAGGGAGAGAGACAGGGAGGGAGGGAGGGAGGGAGGGAGAGGGAGAGAGGGAGGGAGAGAGAGGGAGGGAGGGAGGGAGGGAGGGAGAGAGGGAAGGATGGATCGAGGGAGGGAGGGAGGGAGAGAGGGAGAGAGGGAGAGAGGGAGGGAGAGAGGAGGGAGGAGGGAGGGAGGGAGGGAGGGAGGGAGGGAGGGAGGGAGGGAGGGAGGGAGAGAGGGAGTGGATGCCAGGTGTAGGGGGGGGAGGGGAGGTGGGTACTCACGGGATCTTGTCGACAGAGGTGGCGATGGCAGCCAGGAACTTGTCGGTGACATTGCGCATGTTCTTGATGGATCCGTCGAGGCGCAGCCTCACCTCCTCGTGCCCCAGAGCCTGGTCCGGGGTCACATCATACGGCAGCTTGCTGCAGGGAGAGGGGGAGACTGTCAGCAGGCGGCACCTACCAGGACAAGAACGGGCAGGAACAGGCGGGGAGGGGGGGGGGGGGGATGGAGAATCTGTGGGATTCTTTGCCGCAGACGGCTGTGGAGGCCACAAGTCAGCGGATCTTTTTAAGGCAGAGATAGATAGATAGATTGTTGATTAGTGCGGGTGTCAGGGGTTACGGGGAGAAGGCAGGAGAATGGGGCTAGGAGGGAGAGATAAATCAGCCGTGATTGAATGGCGGAGTAGAGTTGATGGGCCGAATGGCCTAATTCTGCTCCTATCAGAATTACAAAACATACAGGGATCTGGCCCATCAGCTGACTGTGACACAGGAGCGCAGTTCCCTAAACCAACCCTGACTATAGTTCAGTTTGTTGTCACGTGCACCCAGGTACAGTCACAACGTGCTTTGGGGTCGAGGGTCATGACCTGGGGTGGAGGTGGGGTCAGGATCTGGGGTTGTGACCTGGCGCGCTGGGGTCAGGGTCGTGAGGTCAGGTCAGGGGGTCGTGACCTGGGATGGTGGGGTGGGGTCACGGGTCGTGGCCTGGGCTGGTGTGGGGTCGTGACCTGGGCTGGTGGTGGGGTCGTGGCCTGGGGGGTCTGGTGGGGTCAGGGTTGTGACCTGGGCTGGTGGGGTCGTGGGTCGTGACCTGGGTGGTGGGGTCGGGACCTGGGGTGGTGGGGTCACCTGGCCTCGGGGTCTGCGACCTGGGGTGGTGGGGTCAGGGGTCGTGACCTGGGCGGTGGGGTCGGGGGGTCGTGACCAAATGGGTGGTGGATGATCTCGTGACCACCGGGCCAGGATGGGGTCAGGGGTCGTTCTGTCCCCGTGACCTGGGTGGTGGGGTCAGGATGCTGGGGTCACCGGGGGTCACCGTGATGATCGCGTGCAGCTGGTCCACTCCATCTGGTTGACCCAGGCCTTGTAGATGTCGATGGGGTCGGTCTTGATGTTCATGCCTCGCTCCTCGATGATCTCCTTGACCACCGGCGCCAGGATCTGTCTCAGGGCGTTCTGTCCCCGCGCCCCCCGGTTAAAGCTCACCACCATCTTGATCACCGTCGGGTTCCCCGTGATGATCTCGTGCAGCTGGTCCACCTTAGACCTGGGGGGATACAGGGCACGGGGTCAGTGGAGGGTGGGGTCAACACCAGGGCTAGGGAGGGTGAGCGTGGGGGGCAGATTGGGGGGTGGGGAACACCACACCAGGGGGGGGGGGGAGGGGAGGGTGGGGGTGGTGGTGACGGGGGGGGGGGGGGTGAGGGGTGTGTGTCGTACTTGATCTCCTCCTGCAGGGCAGTTTTGAAGAGTTTGAGGAGCAGATACTCCTCGCGCTGGTTGGATGCGTAGTTGTACAGGGTGAAGATGACAGAGTCCATGAACTTGGTCGACTTGTTCTGCGGCATCTGGAAGATCAGCTTGGCCAGGTAGGTGGGGTTGGTCTGTGGGAGAAACACAGGCCGTCACTGCACGTCCCACAGGGGTGGTCATGTAACCCGTCCCAACACACGCACATCCCCCGCCCCACACACAGACATACATGTGCGCGCACACACACATACATGTGCGCGCACACATGCACATGCATACTAGTGTACACATGCACCCACTAGCACACAGACATACATGTGCACATGCACCCACCCCACACACACAGACATACATGTGCGCACACACACAGACATACATGTGCGCACACACACGCGCACACAGACACGCTAACGCTCCGTCACCACCGCTCTCCCAGGGTCGGGGTTTGGCGCTCTGACCTGCAGCAGATAGAACAGGTTCTGATAGGCCTCCAGCTTCATGCGCTTCTCCTTGCTCAGCCCCTTCAGCCCTCCCTTCTGCCGGTCAATCTTCATCATGTCCGACAGCTGGGCCTTGTTCTTCCTGGTCAGCTTCTTGCTGTGTGACACCACCTCCTGCAACGGCCCATCGGGGAAGAGAGGTCAGTGTGGGAATGGGAGTGGAGGGGGGGGGGTTCAAGTGTTTAGCAACCGGGAGACCGCAGGAGGTCTAGGCGGACTGAGCGGAGGTGTTCGGCAAAACGATCGCCAAGCCTGCGCTTGGTCTCGCTAAAAAAGTAGGAGCTCTCTTCCCACAGCCCAGAAATGTATTCCCGCTAAGTCCAACTACTTCCCTTTGCAAAGCCCTGATCCAGTCTCTATCCCCCAGCCCCCACTCTCACCGCAGTGATTTACACACTCTAGCAAGTCGATGGGTGGCACGGTGGTGCAGCAGTAGAGTTGCTGCCTCTCAGCGCCAGAGACCCGGGTTCCATCCTGACTACAGGCGCTCTCTGTACGGAGTTTGTACGTTCTCGTGTGACCATGTGGGATTTCTCCAGGTGCTCTGGTTTCCTCCCACACTGCAAAGACGCACAGATTTGTCCGCTAATTGGCTTTGGTAAAAATAGCGTGTGTTGGATAGCGTTGTAGAGTGTGCGGGGATCGCTGGTCGGCATGGACCTGGTGGGCTGAAGGGCCTGTTTCTGTGCTGTATCTGTGACTCCCAGTGTTGCCCTCAGGTTTTCCATTAGGGTTGAGGTAGTCCTGCAATTTGACCCTTTCTGCTGACATGAAGGTGGTCCCCCAACTCTCCCTCCTGCAGCCTGGTCTGGTCTGGTCTGGCCTGGCCTGGTCTGGTCTGGTCTGGCCTGGTCTGGCCTGGCCTGGTCTGGTCTGGTCTGGTCTGGTCTGGCCTGGCCTGGCCTAGTCTGGTCTGGTTTGCCACCTCCACCCCACACACCAACCTCATCTCAGCTCCCTGTCCTTGGGCTCCCATCAGTTTTAGTCTGGGTTTACAGATACAGCAGGGAATCACCGCCTGGTCCGTGCCTGGCTCGTGAGTCCGTACCTGCAGCGTGACCTTGTTCTTCACCAGCAGCCCGATCTTGATGTCCATGGTGTTGAGGTCATTCTCCAGCTGCTGGTTGGAGCGGATGCGGGTCACCACCTCCTCACGTAAACGCATCAGCTCCACCTCCTCCTGGAAGTCCTGGTCACTCTGGTCCAGCAGGTGAACAAACTTACGCACTACTCCCATCGGGGGCTGCTCCGCGCTGACTGTACGGGGCGGGGGGGAGAGAAACGTGTGTGTGTGAGAGAGAGCTTGTGTGAACAACCCTCGCTTCCCTTCACTATTTATCAAGACAACTTCTTCCTCAAAGTTAGACACAGAGTGCTGGAGTAACTCAGCGGGGACAGGCAGCATCTCTGGAGAGAAGGAATGGGTGACGTTTCGGGTCGAGACCCTTCTCAGACTTCTCCAGGGTTTAGACTTTTCCAGTCTGAAGAACGGTCTCGGCCCGAAAACGTCACCCATTCCTTCTCTCCACAGATGCTGCCTGACGCGCTGAGTTACTCCAGCACTCTGTGAAACATAGAAAATAGGTGCAGGAGTAGAGGCCATTCGGCCTTTTGAGCCTGCACTGCCATTCAATATGATCATGGCTGATCATCCAACTCAGTATCCTGTACCTGCCTTCTCTCCATACCCCCTGATCCCTTTAGCCACAAGGGCCACATCTAACTCCCTCTTAAATATAGCCAATGATACTGTGGCCTCAACTACCTTCTGTGGCAGAGAATTCCACAGATTCACCACTCTCGTGTGTGTGAAATTTTTTTTTTGTCTCATCTCGGTCCTAAAAGATTTTCCCCTTATCCTTAAACTGAGACCCCTCACCTATCCATGAAACGTCACCTATCCATGTTCTCCACAGATGCATGCCTGACCCGCTGAGTTACTCCAGCACTCTGTGAAACGTCACCTATCCATGTTCTCCACAGATGCTGCCTGACCTGCTGAGTTACTCCAGCACTCTGTGAAACGTCACCTATCCATTCTCACAGGTCCTGACAGATGAGTTACTCCAGCACTCTGTGAAACCCACTATCCATGTTCTCCACAGTGCTGCCTGACTCCTGAGTTACTCTGTGAAACGTCACCTATCCATGTTCTCCACAGATGCTGCCTGTCCCGCTGAGTTACTCCAGCAGTGAAAGCCTATCCATGTTCTCCACAGATGCTGCCTGACCCACTGAGTTACTCCAGCACTCTGTGAAACGTCACCTATCCATGTTCTCCACAGATGCTGCCTGACCCGCTGAGTTACTCCAGCACTCTGTGAAAGGTCTCAGAGGGTCTCAAATACTCACTCAGAGTCTTGTAATCGTCCCGGGCCTTGTTGGCCCTGATGAACGCCTGGATTTTAATGATGTCAGCCACCTGGCAACAAAACAGAAGCATGTTTCAAGAGAGAGTTAGATTTAGCTCTTGGGGCCAAGGGAATCAAGGGATATGGGAATAAATCAGGAAGGGGGGAACTGATTTTTAGATGATCAGCCATGATCATTTGGAATGGCGGTGCTGGCTCGATGGGCCGAATGGCCTACTCCTGCACCTTTTTCTATGACCCCGGTGTTCTGTTGGCCTTTATCTTCTTGTTGGCCATTATCTAAAGGGGCTGCTCCTTGCCTGCTGGCTGCACTTCTCACCCACCACCCTCATCTTTAGACACCCTACCCTCTCCCCTACACACAGGGGGTGTGAAGTCCCGCCAGCAGACAAGGAGCAGCCCCTTTAGATATTGGAACGGGGGCTGCAGCCTCACGTACTCTATGTACACGTGGTACACAGACTCTTCCAGCCCGCAACAGTAGCAGGCGGCTGGCGAGACTGTGAACCGTGAGAGAAACAGGTTGTGGGGAACACCTCGATGCAGTAGCCTCCACCTCAGGTCCCCGATATAGAGGGGGGAATCCCTGCGTAGAGGGGACAATCCCTGCGTAGAGGGGACAATCCCTGCGTAGAGGGACCCCTACTGGGGGGGGGAAACTGTTAACGTTTGGGGAAAGTTAGTTTAGTTTATTGTCACGTGCAGCGAGGTACAGTGAAAAGCTTTTGTTGCGTGCTAACCAGTCAGCGGAAAGACAACACGTGATTATAATCGAGACGTCCACAGTGTACAGATACAGGAACCCCCTCACCTGAAATACCCAACACCTGAGTTTCCTGAATGGCCTCATTTTGCTTCTATCACTTATGAAGGTACAAAACGGCACCAGGTAACAGCACTCACATGATCCTTGAAATACTTCAACCGATCCCGATACTTCTTCCTTGCCAGGAGCATCCGGAATAGGGCCTGAAGCTGTCCAGGGGGGAGAGAGAGGAGGGGGGGGGGGGGGGGAGGGGGGGGGGGGGGGGGTGTGAGAGAGGAGGGGGGGGGAGTTGGAGAGAGGAGGGGTGGGGAGAGAGGGGGGGATGGGGGGTGGAGAGCAGGGGGGGGGATGAGGGAGGGTAGAGAGGGGGGGGAAAAGGGGGGAGGGGGAGGGAGGAGAGGAGGGGAGGGGGGGGGGGTTGAGAGTGGGATTTGACAGGGGGGAGGGGAGTGAGAGTGACAGGGGGGGGGAAGAGAGGGGGTGAGGAGGGGAATAGAGAAAGGGAGGGAGATGGGTGTGTGGGAGAGAGAGAGAGGGAGTGAGGGAGGGGGGGAGAGGGGGAGGTGAATGAACGGTGGAGTAGGAAGGAAAGACAAAGTGGTTTAGGCTCCCGGCAGGTGCTGGCCGCGGGGCGGGGCGGGGTGGGGTGGGGCAGGCAGTGCGAGGGGAGAGGGGGTGTTTCGGGGTACGGGTCCCCCCCTGCTCACCTTCACCACAGCGGCTGTGTTGTCCTTGAAGTGCTGCAGCCGTTCTTTGTAGGCCTTCTTCTGCTTGTAGCCTCTCCAGTTAGACTGCAAAACCAAGAAGCCACGGGACTAGTCACGGCCCAACCCTGACCCCGAAAACACAGCTCCGTGTCCCGTGTACCCTGTCTGCGGTCCTTGCCCCGTGGTCATGTGTTCTCTGTCCCTTGATCCATGTCCTGTGCTCCCCCGTCTCACCTGACCCCCCAACCCCCCTCCCCTCCATCTCATGCCCCTCTCCCCGTTCCCCTCTCCCTCCGTCTCCCTGACCCCCTCTACCCCTTGAGCCTTCTCCCCCCCCCCCCCCCCTCCCCCATCCTCGAGCCCCCCCTCCCCCATCCCCCTCCCCCATCCCCCATCCCCCTCCCCCACCTGGATGGTGAGGATGGCCGGTTTCTGTTTCTCCAGGAAGCCCATCCGCTGGTGCAGTTGTTGGCGCAGCATGTAACCCCGGCAACGGGCCTGGAGCTTGGTGAGTAGACCCTCGTTGGCCATCCACAGCTGCTCACGGTTATAGGCAGCCGTCACTCCCGACACTGTCGACTGGGGGGGAGAGACTGGGGGAGAGAGGGAGAGTGGGAGGGAGAGGGAGAGGGAGAGGGGGGAGAGAGAGAGGGAGAGGGAGAGGGAGAGAGAGTGAGAGAGGGAGAGAGAGAGAGAGATGAGAGAGGGAGAGAGGGAGAGGGAGGGCAGGAGAGGAGGGAGAGGTGAGAGAGGGAGAGGGAGAGAGAGGGGGAGGTGAGAGAGGGAGAGGGAGAGGAGAGGGGAGAGAGAGGGGGAGAGGGAGAGAGAGGGGGAGAGAGGAGGGAGAGAGAGGGGAGGGAGAGGGGAGAGAGAGAGAGGGGAGAGGGGAGAGAGGAGAGGGGGGGAAGTGGGGAGAGGAGAGGGAGGGAGAAAGGAAGAGAGGAGAGAGGGGGAGGGAGAGAGAGAGAGAGAGAGGCCGTTGAT